>NW_004444045.1:6924754-6977327 GCF_000243295.1 Trichechus manatus latirostris | reverse complement strand
TGAGTAAGGATAGTGTTGATGTGTTGTGAGGTTGTTAACCATTGTCATAGGGCAACATATATACTAACTGTTTAATGAGAAACTTTTGTTCTGTAAACTTTCATCCAAGGTGAGAAAAGCAGCACAATTGGAAGAGCGTAGTCGATGTCACTGAACTGTGCATGTAGAAATTTTTGTGAAATGGTATACCTTTGGCTATGTATATTTTCACACACACACAAAAAAAGGTCAATAAGGGAGAGGGTTGACGTGTCGTGGGGTTGTTAACCAATGTCATAAAGCAATATGTGTACTACTGTTTCAGGAGAAACTATTTGTTCTGTAAACCTTCACCTGAAGTACAATTTAAAAAAAAAAGAATTAAAAAAAAGAAAAAGATTATAGCCAAGAAAACCCTTAGGAGCAGTTCAACTCTGTAACACATGGGGTCACCATGAGTTGGAAACAACTCAGTGGCAACTGGACTGGTGTTATCTTAAGATATCTTAAGATACAAGCTTCCAGTTAAAAACATCCTAGACTCAGACCATCTCCACTGCAATTGTCACTCTTATGATGCACATCATTAGAATGAGATAGGTTTGTTTCATTTCAAACAAAATAAAAGGGCATGGCTTGCTGCCCAGTCCACTTATCTAAGGATCTAACAGATCTCTAAGCACCACCTTTGCAAGAGGGCCTTCAAAATGCTCGCGAGAATTAACGTAGAAGGAGATTGTGTAGCCATCTCTGGTAGCTTTTATTCAGAGTTTTTATCTGAAATAATTTGGAACGCACATTTTATTTGTAAGAATTTTGAATTTATAGGAAAGTTGCAAAGACAGTACAGACAGTCCCTGCATACCCCTCACCCAGCTTCAGTGTCCTCTAATTCTGTCATCTTACATTGTTGTGGTACATTTGTCAAAACTAAGAAACCAACCCTGATGCAGTAACTAAACTTCAGACTTTATGTACATTTTACCAGTTTTCCCATTAATGTCCTTTTTTTTTTTTTGTTCCAGGATCCAATTCTGACTGCTTTTTAAAAAATCAGTCCTCTTCCCCTCTGTTGTGAAGTCCTTGGTAGAATTTGTGTCCAGATATCAATATTTTCTGCCCCACACCTGGAGTCCAATAATTCCTTTGGTCTCTGCTGGATCTTAATGGGAACACTAATTAAGCCCCCTGCGCCATGTGGCTTGTTGTTCTGTTCTTTTCAGCAGCTCACTCACCTCCTTCTAGCACTTTCTGCTCTGGATTAAACTGAGGGAGAGCAGATGGGTGATGGATTTTTAAAATGCCCTTCATTTGGATTTACTGAGGACACAATGGACATAAGCAAGTCTTCTTTAATTCTTTCTTCCTTTCTTTATTTCTTCTGAAGGGAAACACTTAGGTCAAATTTATCTGAACTAAAAAGCAGGTGAATTTTCCCTGGAATCAATAGAATGCTTTCACAGCATCCACACTGAAGCAGAAAAAAAGTCCTTAATGAACAATGCCCCTGACATGCTAATGAGCTCTTCTTTGTGGCACCTGAAGGGTCACTCTTAGGCTGCTGCAGCCTTGAATAGTAGCACTTCAGACATCAAAGAATAATGGTAAAGGGCGCGTTTCCTTGGTCTGGGAAGTTACAATACATTTTACTAGGTTTGGTTTTGAAAAAGCAATTCTTGCTAAGACTATCTTACCAAGTATGCAGCTCAAGTACTGTCTCTTTAAAGCTTCTATAAGCAGTGGCATTCAGCTGCTCTTTTTTATTTTTTTAAACCCCTGCACCTGAAGTTTATCTCCTTTCTAACCAATGTCAGTTCACAGTTGCTCAGCTTATTGATGCATGTAAAGAGAAGGAAGGCAATTATTTTGAAGAGTCGCCAAACCCATGTTCACAGGGAGGGGAGGAAATTGTGATGAGGATTTTAGTATATTTAATTCGCCTATTCACTGACTGAAGGAAAGGGCAAGAGGCAGGAGGAAATTAAATTACAGAGGTTCCCCCCGCCCTTTTTTATGTCCACTACCTTGAACATGATTACAGGTCTATAACTGTTAGTACAGCTACATAGACCAAACACCCAGTTATACTTATCATTTAGAATTTGATAATGGACTACTTTCGTTTGATTTGGGTTTGGATGTTATATTGCTTTATAGTAAATCTTCATAGTTTCAGATCCCACTAGTAGGAATCTGAAATTGTGAGAATGGGTTTGGAAGAAGCTTAATGGACACTGCTATGAAAGTGTTTTTTCTTAATAAATTACCACTGTAAACAAAGACTCCTGGGCAAATGTTTAACTGTGTAAATAAGAATAGCTGGCTTTCAGACAGTGAGAGGGCTCATTTCATTGGGTTAGAAAATTGAAAATGTTTTGCTTTTCCACTGAGTGTTATCACCTCTGGTCTGCTGATCTCCTGCCCCCTCCCTTGAAGAATCACCCCCAGTACCAGTTGTTGTCAGCTTGATTTCCACTCAGGGTGACCCCGTGTGTGTCATAGTAGTACTGTGCGCCGTAGGGTTTTCAATGGCTGATTTTTCAAAAGTAGAATGCCAGGCCTTTCTTCCAAGGCAATTTTGGGTATACTTGAACCTCCAACTTTCGGTTAGCAGCTGAGCAATTAAACTTTTGTATCACCCAGGGACTCCTCCTTAAAGAAAGGCTTTCTTAATAAAAAGCCAAATCTGATTCATAATATTAGGTTACTTTTGGCTATTTAAACAGTAGTTTTATTCATTTTAAAAAACATTTTCATAATTCATTCCAAGATGTCCTTCTCCCCAACCATCTAGTAGAAGTATAAACTGGCTCCAGTGACCTCTCTGGAAGGATTCTGCTCTGTTGCCCTCTCTCATTTCTCTCGTGCGTATGTGCAACACACACACCTAATTTTGCACGTGTTTGCACCTTCTTTCTGTGCATACACTCCCATTATTAGGGCTGGGAGAACAGAAAGAGAAAATAGATACTGTTGTGTGTGTTTGTGTTGAGTACATAATCTTCTCTTTAGTTGATCATAGCAATGGTTTCATTTTATTGATACACAGTTGAGCCATGCCTTCAACAGGCCCTGCTGGGAAAGGGCTAGAACTTTCAAGAAGCTCCACTGGGAATTGGTGATTCTTTCTGATTCTCAACCACATCTTCCAGCTGATGCCCAGGTGGCATCATCAAACTACATTCCTCTGATATCTGCCTGTCTTTGCTCCAGGCAGGCTGCAGTGGTTCCCAGCAAGTTTATAGCCCCCATCTTCTCCACCCTCCCCAGCACCCGTTTCATACTCTCTTAGCCCCTGAAGCCCCCTCTCCTCCTGGCTATACCATCCGCCTTTTATGGTAGTACCAAGCTAGTCAGTGGATGAGCAGATGTCAAACCAGAAACAAAATGTCAGACTCCACTTTCAGCCAATAGCCTCAGCCCATAAAGAGATTCTCTTGTGGCCCCTCTCTTTGGGCTGCTGTCCATAAAAAGCATATTAGTTTAAAAGTATTTGTATGTATACCTGGCTTTCAAGTCACATGTTAGTTAAAGCCTTGAAAAATACCAGATAATTCACAAATGCTGAAATAGAAATAAAGAAAAAATTTCTAAAGACACAGTTCATCAAGTGAAAAATTTCAGTTGTGTTATTTCTTGTCATATCTCTTTAATACTTAAAGTGTGTTTATTTATCTTCTCCATTGTAGGAATGTAGCAAGGCTGAAATGAATAGACCCCAACTCAAACATAATAATAGCAATATGATGATGTGTTATAGATTGAATTATGTCCCCCAAAAATATGTGTTATAAATCCTAACTTCTATGCCTGTGGTTATAATTCCATTTGGGAATGGGTTGTCTTTGTTATGTTAATGGGCAGAATTAGTGGAGGGTGTGTCTTGAGTCAGTCTCTTACAAGATATAAAAGGAGCAGATCAAGCAAGCCAAGATGGGGTAAGATAGATGCCAAGTCACATGGAGATCTCCAAGGAATTAGGAAACAAAAGCTGAAGAGACAAGGAATTTCCACCAGAGCTGACAGAGAGAGAAAGCCTTCTCCTAGAGCCAGTGCCCTGATTTTGGACTGCTAGCCTCCTAAATTGTAAGAAAATAAATTTCTGTTTGTTAAAGCTACCCACTTGTGGTATTTCTGTTATAACAGCGCTAGATGACTAAGACATGATGATAATAAAGCTTTATTTTATACAACTGTTCTCAGTCACATCTGCACTGAGAAGAGAGAAGTAAGATCCTCCCCTGGACTTTCTCAGAACAATCAAGATGTTTCTACTCCCTTTACCTCCAAGGAATTTTAGTCTCCAGATGGAAGCAGAACACTCAAATCTCACCTCTTGCCTCTTGCACTATCTTTCCCCACTTCGCCTCTCACTTTCCCCACTTCCTGTCTCACCACCAGAAGCTTTCTCCCTCTTCTGTATAACTTCCACTTCTGACACATTTTTTATCTTCCCTGCTCATAGACTTTTTAAAATATTGCTATTCTTTTCCCTGGGGACATAATCCTCATGCTCTAACATTAATGGTGAAAATACTACAGAGGAAACAACAGGGACAGCTAACCAATAAAATGTTTCCCAAATGTTATCCTCACTACAGAAATATTTGAACATAAATTCACAGTCATAAACAATGATGTTGTAGACCTAATACTTTCTTTAATCCTGTGCTTTTATCATAAATTTCAGTGATTATGCTTTCCCCAATTTGAAGCACATGGCTGATGTTCCTGCTTTATTGGTTGTTGCCAACGTGCTTATAAACTCAGTTTTCATACCTATAATGGTTGTGTTTCACTCCTGCTTTATCTGGGAGCCACCCTGCTATGTAAATCAATGTTTTCTAATCTTGATTTCACTTCAAAAGTAATAAAAAGCCCACTCAGTACACACACAGGACCACAGGGTACATTCTGAGCCACTGAAAAACACTGCATTGCTGAGCAGTTGGGCAGATGGTTACTAGCCTGGGCATAAACTTACATCATGTTTGAGTAGAATCCACTTGGCCATATTGCAGCGACTGTGCGGTGCTGCCTGTGGGAAAGAAAAAATGGTGGTGGGCAATTGAAAGCATGCTATTCCCAAATTAGAGAGTGCATATTTCTATTAAAATTATTTTTCACTGCTTCTCAAAACTTATAAATTTATCACATGTAAATGAGAATTGGGTATTTTAATAAACCAAAAAACCAAACCAAACCCACTGCCATTAAGTCATTCCCGAATCATAGCGATGCTATAGGACAGATTAGAACTGCCCCATAGGGTTTACAAGCAGCGCCTGGTGGATTTGAACTGTCAGCCTTTTGATTAGCAGCCGTAGCTCTTAACCACTGCACCACCAGGGCTTTGAGTGTTTTAATATAGGTCCCTAATTTCTCTGCTCTAATTTGTTTCCTGTGAACTTGTATAAATGGCATTTAGCTGTTGATATGGAGGCTCTAGAAGAGAAATGGAACTACATTTATGTTCCTAACTATGTATAGTTATACTGCATAAAGAAAAGGTCATCATCTTCGAACAAGTTCTCAGCTTTGCAAGGGAAACACATGGAGAGCCGATAGAAGATAGTGGCTCTATGATTGAATTAAGCAGTATAAAATCTGGGAATAGAGACATAATAGAATACCCTTGAATTCATATACCCTTCATTTTAAAATCCTGATTTTAATTATCACATTACCGTATTCTAAACGTGGGCTATTTGATGATATCCTTTAAAAACAGAATTCTGTAGGCACCAATTATAACTTGCCTTCATAGACTCACAGTTCATATTCTTAAAGTAACGTAAAGAGGTACTGTTCAGACAAACAGCAGGGACGTATAAAAGGGATTTAGTCTCTCTGGGCCTTAATTTTCTCAGAGATAATATAGGGGCAGGGGAAGATAGTAAGGTCTCAAGTCTTAGCTTGTTTCATAAACTAATGGAAACAGAATTCAGACTACATATTTTCTGTACCATTTCCTTCAACAAGCAAAATGAAGATAGGATTCAATTGAAAACTAGGATGTGCATGTTCCTTGGTTACATTTCTTCAGTCTCTGCTCCTCTCTTGAGATGAAAGGGTTTGCCAAAGTTTGAAGCAACCTCGTGAGAGCAGTTCCACAGAGGCACCCAAGAGCAGAAGTAACAAGATGATTCTTATCCATTTTCAGTCTAGGTAGGAGAGACTTACATTTAAGTGAACTTCTGGCTTCCTGGCACTAAACAACAGAACTTCTCACGCTATTAGGTGAACCCAGAGAGAGGTATCTTTCTCTGATAGCAAACTTACCTTTTATAGGGAACTTTTAAATAGAAGTGGTTCCTGGGTGATACAAATGGTTAAGGATCTTGGCTGCTAACGGAATGGTTGGAGGTTTGAGTCCACCCAGAGTCACCTTGGAAGAAAAGCCTGGTAATCTTCCAAAAAATCAACCATTGAAAGCCCTGTGAAACACAGTTCTACTCTGACACATGAGGTTGCCATGATCAGAATTGACACACCTGAACAGCAACTGGTTTAAATCGTGACACCATGTACTGGGGCTAAATGGCACAAGAGAGTTTGGGGGAAGCCCCCAACAGTGTTCTTGAAAAGTACCTGAATGAATAATTTCTTTTAGAAGGATCAGCACAAAGCCAGTTCCAAGGAGGCAGAGGTTAAAGATATACCAAATGTCGACATTTTCCCAACTGCTGTGCCACGCCATCATCTCTGACATCAATCACTCCTCCTTCTCTTAGTAGTCTCCCTCCCGTCTTTGGGTTCCATAATTCATTGCAATGTCTCACAGAACTCACAAACCATCAAGGAAATGGCTCATGTGGTTGTGGAGGCTGGCAAGTACCAAATTCATGGGTCAGGTGTCAGGCTGGAGGCTAATCTTGACTCACGGTGGTTGCAGGGGCTGGTGAACCCAAACTGGCAGGTCAGACAGTAGACTGCGGGCTCACAAGGCTGCGGAAGCTGGAAAATCAGGTCAGACGATAGGCTGCTGACTCAAGTTCCAAGAACCAGAGGTCAGATGATGAGGGGCCAGATGCAGGACTCAAAGCAAGAGAGAGAGCTTTGCTAGAGCAGTCATATTCATATTGGATGCAGACCATACCCTCAAGGGAACTTCCCTTACTTGAGCAAGGTGGTGAAAAGTTGTGACTTGAATATGCATGGTAAGGGTGGTGACTTGGGTCACGCTCTCTAGTAAGGCTATGACTCAAGATATAACAGCCCTAATTTGGCCTTATTGACATAACAGAAAACTCACTCATAAATGGGATCATAACCACAGGCATGTTGTTGTTGTTAGGTACCCCTGTGTCCTTGAGTCAATTCCTAATCACAGAGACCCTATGTACAACAGAATGAAACACTAACTGGTCCCATGCCATCCTCACAATCATTGCTATGTTTGAGCCCATTGTTGCACCCACTGTATCAATCTATCTCATCAAGGGTTTTCCTCTTTTGTGCTGACCCTCTACTTTACAAAGCATATGTCCTTCTCCAGGGACTGGTCCCTCCTGATAATGTATCCAAAATGCTTCCAAGGAGCATTCTGGCTGTACTTCTTCCAAGATAGATTTGCTCATTTTTCTGGTGGTTCATGGTATACTCAATACTCTTCACCAATACCATAATTCAAAGGCATCAATTCTTCTTCAGTCTTCCTTATTCATTGGACAGCTTTCTCATGCAAATGAGTCAGTTGAAAACACCATGGCTTGGGTGAGGCACACTTTAGTCCTCAAAGTGACATCTTTGCTTTTCAACACTTTAAAGAGGTCTTTTGCAGCAGATTTGCATAATGTAATGTGTCATTTGATCTCTTGACTGCTGCTTCTGTGGGTGTTGATTGTGGATCTAAGTAAAATGAAATCCTTGACAATTTCAATATTTCTTCATTTATCATAATGTTGCTTACTGGTTCAGTTGTGAGGATTTTGGTTTTATGTTGAGGTGTAATCCATACTGAAGGCTGTAGTCTTCGATCTTTATCAGCGTTTCAAGTCCTCTTCATTTTCAGCAAGCAAGGTTGTGTCACCTGTATATCAAGATATCGCATATCTTGATGGAAGTCCAGCTTCTCGGATTATTTGCTCAGAATAGAGACTGAATAAGTATGGCAAAAGGGTACAGCCTGGACACACACCTTTCCTGACTTTAAACCACTCAGTATCTCCTTGTTCTGTTCGAATGACTGCCTCTCGGTCTATGTACAGATTCCTTATGACCACAATTAATTGTTCTGGAATTCCTATTCTTTGCAATGTTATCCATTATTTGTTATGGGCCACACAGTTGAATGCTGTGATTGTTAAGGTTGTGTGTCCACTTGGCTGGGCCCTAACTCTCAGTGGTTTGGCAGTTATGATGTAGTTTGGCAGTAGTATAATGATGTAATCACTTCCATGATAAGATCTGATATAATGTGATCACCTCAGTGATGGAATCTTCTGTGAATACCCAATCAGTTGAAAAGGAGTTTCCTTGGGGGTGTAGTCTGCATCCAGTATAGGTGGAATTTCAGGCAAGGCTCATGTGCTTTTGCTAGCTCTGGATCCTGCAGCTGGCTCCTGTTTATCCTACCTCTGGTTCTTGGAACTTGAGCTAGCAGCTTACTTGCCATCTTGCCCGCCTATCTTGGGATTTGTTGGTCTCTGCCACCTGTAAACCAGAGAACTGCTGTCTGATCTGCTGATCTTGGGTTTACCAGCCCCTGCAGCTACATGTGTCAGGAGAAGCTTCCAGCCTGACCCACAGACTTGGGACTTTCCAGATTCTACAACCTCTTGAGCCGTTTCCTTGATATAAATCTCTCTCTGTATATATTTGTACACTTTAGTGGTTTGGCTTCTCTAGAGAATACAGCCTAAGAAACATGCCTTTGCAAAGTCAATAAAACACAGGTGAACATCTTTCTGATATTCTCTGTTTTTAGCGAAGATCCAACTGACATCAACAATGATATCCTTCATTACATGTCCTCTTCTGAATCCAGCTTGAACTTCTGTCAGTTCAATGTGTTGCTGCAACCGCTTTTGATGCTCTTCAGCAAAATTTTACTTGTGTGTGATATTAATGATATTATTTGATAATTTCTGGATTCTGTTGGGTCACTTTTCTTTGGAATGGGCACAAATATGGATGTTTTCCAGCTGGCTGGCCTGGAAGCTGTGTTCCAAATTTCTTGTCATAGATGAGTGAACACCTCCAGTGCTGCAACCATTTGTTGAAACATCTCAATTGGTATTCTGTCAATTTCTGGAGCCTTATTTTCACCTTTCCCTTCAGTGTAGCCTGGGTTTCTTCCTTTAGTACCATCAATTCTTAATCATATGCTACCTCTTGAAATGATTGAACTTTGACAAATTCTTTTTGGTACAGTGACTCTGTGTATTCTTTCCATCTTCTTTTGATGCTTCTCAAGTTGTTCAAAATTTTCCCCATAGATTCCTTCAATATTGCAACTCAAGCTTGAATTTTTTTCTTCTGTTCTTTCAGCTTGAGAAATGCTAAGCATTTTCTTCCCTTTTGGTTTTCTAACTCCAGGTCTTTGCACATTTCATTTTAATACTTTATCATCTTGAGCTACCCTTTGAAATCTTCCTTTCAGCTTTTTTACTTTATCATTTCTTCCATTCATTTGAGCAAATCTACATTCAAGAGCAAGTTTCAGAGTCTCTTATGACATCCATTTTGGTCTTTTCTTTCTTTCCTGTCTTTTTATTGACCTCTTGCTTTCTTCACGTATGATGTCCTTGATGTTATTCTGGTCTTCGGTCATTTGTGCATCAAATCTTTTCTTGAAATTGTCTCTAAATTCAGGTGGGATATACTCAAGGTCGTACTTTGGCTCTCATGGATTTGCTCTAATTTTCTTCAGCTTCAACTTGAACTTGCATATGAGCAATTGATGATCTGTTCCGCTGTCGGCTCCTGGTCTTGTTCTGAATGATGATATTGAGCTTCTCCATCATCTCTTTCCACAGATGGAGTCAATTTAATTCCTGTGTATTCCATTCAATGAGGTCCACATATACAGTTGCTGTTTATGTTGTTAAAAAAAGGTATTTCCAATTAACAAGTCATTGGTCTTATAAAATTCTATCATGCAATCTCTGATGTCGTTACTATCACCAAAGCCATATTTTCCAACTAGAGATCCTTTTTTTTTGTTTCCATCTTTCACATTCCAATCACCAGTAATTATCAACGAATCTTGATTGTGTGATCGATCAATTTCAGACTGCAGAAGTTGATAAAAATCTTCAATTTCTTCATTCTTGGCATTGGTGGTTGGTGTATAAATTTGAGTAACAGTTGTATTAACTGGACTTCCTTGTAGGTGCATGGATATTATCCTATCACTGACAGTGTTGCACTTCAGGATCGATCTTGAAATGTTCTTTTTGATGATGAATGTAACTCTATTCCTCTTCAATTTGTCATTCCTGGCATAATAGACCATACGATTTTCCCACTGAAAATGGCCATTATCAGTTCGTTTCAGCTCATTAATGCCTAGGATATCGATCTTTATGTATTCCATTTCATTTTTGATGGCTTCCAATTTTCCTAGATCATACTTTGTAATTCTGCATTCCAGTTATTAGTGGATGTTTGCAGCCGTTTCTTCTCATTTTGAGTCGTGCCACCTCAGCAAATGAAGGTCTTGAAAACTTTACTCCATCTACTTTACTAAGATTGACTCTACTTTGAGGAGGTAGCTCTTCCCTCATCTTATTTTTAGTGCCTTCCAACCTAAGGGGCTCATCTTCCAGCACTATTCCAGACAGTGTTCCACTGCTATTCGTAAGGTTTTCACTGGCCAATTTTTCTCCAAAGTAGACTGCCAGGTCCTGCTTCCTAATCTGTCTTAGTCTGGAAGCTCCACTGACACCTGTCCAGCATGGGTGACCCTGCTAGCATTTGAAATGCCAGTGGCATGGCTTTCAGCATTACAGCGACATGCAGTCCACAACAGTATGACAAACTGACAGATGCATGGGGATGTGTGTGTGTGTGTGTGTGTGTGTGTGTGTGTATACACATATGCAAAGCAAATGAAAAACATAAACATGTAGGTAAATTAAAACTAGTTTATTTCCATTTGTCACCCATTCTGAATCAGTATAGTATCATTTAACAAACTCACCAAAGAAAACTATTGACTAAAACCTAAAAGATTTATCTCAAAGTTCTCATGAAAACAAGAATAAACACATTAATAAATAAACGCCTCAAGTATCCTTCTTAATTCTCCACCATAATATAGTATTGCTTTCAAAACCAGTTGGAAAACTCAATCCCCTTTTTATACTTCTTTTCTTGCTCTCATCTCTTAGTTAAAGTAAGTGTCCTGCTTCACTGGGCAGCATATTTTAATCTGTCTGACATGATTGCCAAATATGGCTGCCGCTTTTGGATGTTGCCTTTCGCCAACCATGTGATGAAAGTTTCAATAATATCTGCCCATTTAAATACACCATATCTCATAAGGAGCTGAAGACCCCTGACAGATTCTCATTTACTCATCCTTGCAGCACTTCCTGTGGTCAGGGTTTGGCTAACCATGCACTGGAGTATAGACAAATTAAAGATACATGCAGATACAGAGATGACAGGGAAAGACAGGACAATTGAGTGTCACAGGCAAACCTACCATAAGAAATTAGAAATGCTGAAGTATTTCCAAGGTCAAAATTGTACATTCTAAACATGTTGCGTCTGAAATTCCATTTCTATTCATAATTATTTAGTAGTGAGAGGGAGGTCCATATTGCATCACTTCTTAATTTAGTGGATTGGTTTGCTTGACGGTGTTTGAAAAGTCTGAAAGCCCATCTACAACATCTTCCCTCTCCTTGGATTTTCACCTCCGAGGGAAGTGGGCAGATCCGTCCCATATACCACAGACTGAGCCTGATTTAACCCTTGAGGTAGCACCATTGCCAGGACTCACAGAGAGTTTGCACCGTACAAGCTTCTGCTTCGTGGGCTGAGCTGCTCATGTGCCAAAGTATCAGCAAGGGCTGTGAATGAATTTGGTCACCTTTTGATACTGCAAATTAATTATAGTTGTTACGTATAGGGCATTGATAAAAACTGTTGCAATGCAAAGATTTTAATAGCCTTATAACGTTGGTATATGTATTATCCATTCAAAACCTTTTCACTCGTTTGTTTTTTCTTCTTTGCATTTTCTAAGGATTAAAAGAGTCTGCTTATGGAAAAAAATTACATTTCTAAATGAGGATTTGTTTCTACTTATTTATTGGGGGAAAGATAATAATGATTTTTTCTTGCTTCGTAACCAACACGTATTAATAATTTTGTATTTGATGCTAAGGAAACTAATGAAGGCAGTAGGGGCCGTGTATCTTCTATAATGAACTATGATATATTAAATAGATTTCTTGTGGCCTGAACTCACAAAAAACAATACTTTAATACCCATAGAATAATAAAAAGTACATAGAAACTAATTCAACCGCATCATTTAAAATATTAGAAAAAATTTTTTTGGAGTAGTTTTAAATTTACAAAAATGATGCAATGATAGTACAGAGTGTTCCCATATAACTTGCAACTAATTTTCATTATTGTTAACATCTTATATTACTATGATACACTGGTGATAAATAATGAGCCAATATCAATACATTATTCTTAACTAAATTCCATACTTTATTTGGATTTCATTAGTTTTCCCCTAACCTCCCTTTTCTGTTCCAGCAGCCCATCTAGGAGATGACATTACATTTATTCATCATGTCTCCTTAGTCTCCGCTGATCTGTGACAATTTCTCAGACTTTCCTTGTTTTTCATGACCTTGACAGTTTTGAGGAATACTTCTCAGATATTTTGTAGGATAGCTCTCAATTTGGGTTTCTCTGATGTTTTTCTCATCATTAGACTGGGGTTATAGGTTTTGAGGAGGAAGAGCACAGAGGTAAAGTGCCATTCCCAACACGTCATATCAGGGATATGTACCACCAACATGACTTATAACTGATAATGTTAACCTTGATCACAGCTAGTAGTGTTTGCCAGACTTCTCTACTGTAAAGTTACCTTTTTTTCCCACTTTCCATATGGTACTCTGTGGAAGCAAGTCACTAAATACAGCCCACACTTAGGGGGTAGGGAGCTATGTTCTACTTTCTTGAGAGTAGAGAATCAGTATAAATTATTTGGAATCCTTCTTGTGGAAGGTTTGTCTCTTATCTCGTAATCATTCATTCATTTGATCAATCAATAAATCATTTATTTATATCAATCTAGATCCAGGGGTATGTATTTTTACTTTGGGTTGTACTTTGTGTTATAATCCAATAACACATTATTTATTTTCTTGCTCAAATTGTTCTAGCTTTGGGCAATGGGAGCTCTTTTAGTTGGTTCTTCTGTCCTCTCGTTTTGTTTGTTAAGCTCTTTCTTACTTTCTGGCACTACAAGATGTTTCAGGCTCATCTTGTATATTTTCTATCTCAGTGCAAGAATCAGCCATTCCTCTACGTAGCCCTGATTCCTTTTATCAGAGAATAGTATTAGAAACCAAGATTTGAGAGCTTGTAACCATGCCATTTTATAGATTACATAACTGAAGCTCAGAGAAGTTAAGGAATTTGTTCAAGGTTCAAAGGTGACCAGTTGCAAAGCTAACACAGGGACACACATATCTTGATGCCTGGGTCACTAATCTTGCCAGTACATGGAGCTTCCCTTCCTCTTGCATTCCAGGGCATGCAGCCTTCATGGACATATTGCCTTCATGGGCATATTAATGAGAAAAGATGCCCTTTGTTCCTATAATCTAGACTTACTGAGTGTCCTGCAGTTACATGCATTTGTATTTATGCAGGACTTTGAAGCCTTGCTCGGAAAGAGAAGATGAAAGCGAGAGGAATACAGTTATCTTAATAATGACGAAAGAAACAATGAAGGGCTTTTTCCCTAAGCAGGGTTAGGTTTAGGTCATACAGGGAAGATCAGTCATGTCCTTTCACGCTCAGAAAAGCTGCTGTCTAATGCATTTATGTACATGGCTTATCACTTCCAAGATCTTTCTGAGTTTGCAACATCGCTTTTAGAAGTGGATCTTCAGACCCAGGATATGTATAACTGCATACACATCTGTAAAGGGGAAAACAACTCTTGTAGCTGGAAATTTGAAATCTGTTGTAAAATAATGAAGAGTAATGCTTACCGCTTCTTTTGGTGGGAGACACATAACACATTTCCCTGTGATCTTTGAGCTGTGCAGGAGTTAGTGATCAATTAGTACATAAACATTATTAAGAATTGAAAATTTTTTGGTTCCAAAGTTTAAGCATAATACACATCTTATACCATCATATTATATACTTTATGTAGCACAATTTCATATTGTAAAGGTCAGTAGACCATTCTAGTATTATTGCTTTAGGCTTGTTTTGTTTTCAATCTGTACATGGTATGTGCGGAGCACCAGTAGCACAGTGGTTAAGAGCTACGGCTGCTAACCAAAATGTCAGCAGTTCAAATCCACCACCTGCTCCTTGGAAACCCTATGGGGCAGTTCTACCCTGTCCTATAGGTTCGCTATGAGTCAAAATTGACTCAATGGCAATAGGTTCTTGGCGTGTGTTTCTAATAGATTCTATATATTTAATAAGTAGTTGTTGTGTAATGGTTATAACTACTTTTAGTCATTACTAAGACTGTTCTAGACATTATGGATAATACAAAGATGAGTAAGTTCCATATGCCTACATTTGAAAAAACAGTATCCTAGCATATATTTTCCTGTTGATCTCCATAGCCCCTTGCCTAATGTATGACACACAATAAGCATTGAGCAAGTAATCGTTGTTTAACAATCCATATAACGTCAATCCGTACAATACTGGGTTTTTCAGTTTCCACTGCCAATTATTTCAATTTATATGATTATATTGTAATAGGTCAACAAGGCAAATTCTATGTTAGAATAGGTTTTAATAATTATTTCTATATGTCTGTCAATATCTTTGCACTTTTGAGAATAACCCTTATAAACTGACTAAGCACATGAATCTATTAAGACTCCCTCTCCTATTTATCTTATAAGTAAAGAAGTAGTCTGATATCTCTGAGGTACCATTGTCTTGAATAGTTATACCTTTTGGTCATCTTGATTGTTTCCAGTAGTGAAAGGACATAACTGTTGAAGTTTTGCTCATTTTTTTTTTCTTCTTAAAATGGAGATTATATTTTAAATACACATCTTTGAGAGCAATATTCTGTCAGTTACTCTTATTTTGATATGTGAAAGAAAAAATTGATACAGTATTGAAATCCATGTTCATTGTTCAAATTCCAAAATGTTAAGTTTTTTTATCTTTTTATTATTTTTTAAATTTGATTTTAGGTTGATATCTTTATAGGTGACTACAGTCAACTGATCTGCATTCAGTGCAAATGTATAGCGTTTATACCAATTACTGGTCCCCACCAACTGCTGTCTAGTACCAAATGTCTACTATAGACACAGCCTCTCACTCACTTGTAAAAATAATCACATTTCTACTTACTTTTATAATGGCTCATCAATATCCTGTCTCTGTATACAATTTATTGGAACACTCTCTGAAGGGATATAGCTAAGATTTTTTAATAATGGGTCATTTTATATGAGATTGTACTAAATAAAGCTAACTGGTGTTAAAGACAATATGTTCAAGGAACTTGTTAAGGGATTTTTAGTCCCCAAAATGCACATATTTCTTTTTTTCTTCCCAGATTCATATAAATTGAATGTATTTATGTCCATTCTAATGCAAGGTATCTTGTATCCCAAATGGATAAGGGTCATTGTTACTTTTACAGTCCTTTTTGTTCTGTGCACAGCCTTCATAATGAGTGGCTAAGTTTGGAAGGTAACATATGTTATTTAGAACATAGAGGAAACTTCTCCAGCTGGTGTGCATAAACCTTCAACAACATACCTGAAAAGCCTGGTTGGAGGTGATGTACACATTGGCTGGCGGCATTGGTGTAGAGGATACTGTGTCTAAACATAGGTCTCTCCAGTTCCTAACATTCTGACCTCAGAAAGGGGACGTTCCTCAAAACTTATTTCTCAGTAAAAACAAAACACACATACTAAAAGTAGGCCATCTTTAATTTTTTAATTGACTTTTAGAAAATTTTAACACTTTTCTTCATCTGCTTTATAGTTTATGAAGTCCAAGAAAACCTCTTTGATTTCTGTTTAATTTTCTTCTGAAAGTTAAAGTGAGTCCTGGTTTGCTATTCCCTTTTAAGAACTTCTTTGGTAGCACAAATCCAAAATAACAGAATAAGATCCCTAAACTTATCGAATTGAAATAAACTGATGAGAAAAGGTAAAGGTATCTGTGAAACTGAACTCAAAGTCCATCTTCCACATTCTAAATCCTGGTGAGTGCTCAACACACTAAAAGCTAATCTCTGGTCTTTAGTTTGGAATATTATCATTCTCTGAACTGAAATTTGGACTAACTTCATTGATCTGTAAAGATTTCATTTTGCTCTTTGAGGATGAGATGAAATTCTTCCCATTTAACGAAGCAGCAGGATATTAACATGGCCCACAATTGCTTGCTTTCCTTTTGGTAATCAATGTGATTTGGAAACAATAACAATCCATGGCTAATGCTCAGATTACAGTCATATTCTGAATATCTAAAGGCTCGATTTCAGAAAAGTTTGAACATCACCCATATTTTCATGGTGCTAAGAGAAAGATGTTGAAGTTGCAAGTATTTCATTTTACTTGAATCCACAATCAAAGCCCATGGAAGCAACAGTCAAGAAATCAAATGACATATTGCATCGAGTAAATCTGCTGCAAAAGACCTCTTTACAAT
Organism: Trichechus manatus latirostris; assembly: GCF_000243295.1. Taxonomy (NCBI): domain Eukaryota; kingdom Metazoa; phylum Chordata; class Mammalia; order Sirenia; family Trichechidae; genus Trichechus; species Trichechus manatus. The sequence continues at coordinate 6,960,485 of NW_004444045.1, read as the reverse complement.
GTTAAAAAGCAAAGATGTCACTTTGAGGACTAAGGTGAGCCAGACTCAAGCCATGGTGTTTTCAGTCGCCTCATATGCATGCAAAAGCTGGACGATGAATAAGGAAGACCAAAGAAAAATTGATGCCTTTTTTTATGTTGTTGGTGAAAGGTATTGAATATACCATGGACTGTCCGAAGAACAAACAAGTCTGTCTTGGAAAAAGTACAGTCAGAGTGCTCCTTGGAAGCGAGGATGGCGAGACTTCATCTCATATACTTTGGATATGTTATCAGGAGGGACCAGTCCCTGGAGAAGGACATCATGCTTGGTAAAGCAGGAGATCTGGGAAAGAGAGGAAGACCCTCAACGAGATAGATTGACACAGGGGCTGTAACGATGGGTTCAAGCATAGCAGTGATTGTGAGGATGGGGCAGCACTGGGCAGTGTTTCATTCTGCTGTACATGTGATTGTTATCAGTCAGAACCAACTCAACGACACCTAACAAAGAGAAAGATATGCACGAAAATTTTGTCTACTCAGAGCATGTAACTAAAATTGGATTTGTAGAACATATTCCTAAAGAAGTATTGGTTTGCTTTCATAGCTATAAGCTTTAGGAAATGATGTGGGGTGAATACGCTGTTTAGAGAGAATCTGAAAGCATAGTGACAGGCCCAATGACTCAGGAACCATTCCTCTTCTCCCTCTACCCTACAATCTCTTCTCAGACTTCTATTTCATGGCTTATTTGTATAGGGGCAAGCTTTTAGTTGAATGCTTCCACAAGTAAGGTTTCAGAAACTATGGCCCATTAGTTAAATCTGGCCCACTGCCTGTTTTTATAAATAAAGTTTTATTGGAACATAGACATGCTCATTCATTTACACCTGGCTTATGACTGCTTTCAAGGAGCCCTCATGGCTCAGTGGTTAATCTCTTGGCCGCTAACTGAAAGGTTGGTAGTTTGAACCACCCAGTGGTTTCACGGGAGAAAGAACTGCAGGTCTGCTCCTGTAAAGACTTCAGCCTAGAAAACCCTATGGAGCAGTTCTACTGTGTCAGATATAGTTGCTATGAGTCGAAATCTACTCGATGGTACCTACAACAGCAACATAACTCTTCTGGGCTACAATGGCAAAGCTGAGTAGCTTCAGCAGAGACTATATGACTTACAAAGTCTAAAAAAGTATTAGTACCTGGCCCTTTACAGAAAAAGTTTGTTGATCCTGAATTACAGGATTAACTGATAACTTTGGATTTGCAAACACTGAGGTGTTTGCTAGCTCAGAAGAGCAGGACTGATCATCTATATCACTTGTATTTCTTCATTGAATAAAATATCCTTTCAAACCCTGGACTGTTTTCCCATTTTCACTCTGCAAGAGAGCTAAGTGCAGCATGTAAAGAAAAAATAAATAGCCCAGCAGGAAGGAAACTTGAAATACTTCAGCTGACTCCATTACTTTTCTCCACATTAGTGACTCAGAAACCTTTAGCATATCATGGATGGCAGCATTCCATGTTTCTTTACATTTCATCATTACTAGTAACGTAAACAGGCATAGACTTCTTATGTTTTCCTTGCAGGGCTGGGTTCTTTTGGATACACACACGTATGTGTGCACACAGACACACACATGCACAGAGCTAGGCTGCATGGACACCTAGCCTTTTCCCTCATTTTTTACGTCCACTTGGGTGCTGACCGCCAGCTGGCATAAATGACAGATGATGTTAACTTTCAGCAGATGTCTTCCTGACCCCAAAGATAATGGAAATGACAAATAATAACTCTGTAATTATCTTAACTTCAACCAAAGCAGAAGCTGAAAAATAACCAGATGAGAACAACAGGGAACATGTGGGACCAACTTCCCTATTAAGCATGTTTAAGTGTCCCCCATGCTGTGCAGCTCAGGAGCTGTGCCAAGAGAGCGTGGAAGGCAGCCGAACATGCACCCAACCATAAATCTTCTTGGCCCCATGATAAACAAACAAGATTTCAGCATCTGCACGCACAGCTGACGAGAAACAGAGAAATGAAGATTCAATGGAAACTAGGGCACTGTCAGAGCTTGGAGTGTTACTGTGCCTTGGATCATAGAAAAGTTCCCTAATTAAAAATACATTTTGAATGCTCACATTCTATTTTCTTCTCATTTTGCTGGGCCTGGTCCTTGAAAAGAGACAACAGAAAAGATGAAAAAAGCAAAAGAGAAATTTGAACTGCTGAGAGAAGAGTTTGCCTTTTGTTGATAATCTTGGTTTGGGAAGTCACTCGGAAAACTATCGTGAATCACAGCACACCGTTTCTGATCTTGACAAATGATGGCATGGTTGCCTGGACTTCATGCTTGGAGGCAACTAGAGAGACCTCTGAGCATGCTGAGACCTTTGTTTATTTTCAAGAATCTGGAACTCATTTGAACTAAGTCTTTGAGTTACCACCCAGATGTGAATTTGTTTAGTTTGACTAAAAATCTCTGCTGTCTACTCCTAGATTGAGATCAGCCAATTCCTGGGCAGAACCAATTCTGACTGAATCAGAGGCTAGTATCTTAAGATATGCAGGAGATAGCAATGATCTTATTAATGAATTTTTCCCTATAACTTCCTCCCCTTGATACTAGTTATCCCCATTGTAGCTATAATAGAGTTAACCACATGGAGAGAATTGCCCTGATTACCTGCTGCAGGCTAACCAGTTCATCTAACCATTTCTCTTTTAATGTAGTTTTGAGTTCTTCCACTTTCACAGTTGCACTTCTCTAAATGTTATACAGTCTGTCTACACCCCTCTTAAGGAGTGGTGTACAACCTTCTCTAAATGCAGAGTACCATTATAGCCTCTTGCATTCTAGTTCAGGATATGTTAGCATTAGCTGTTTTGATGACTATATATTAGTTTTTGACCCACATTATCCTAAATACTGTTCAAACATGCTTCAACTAAACTGCATCTTTTTCCTTGTGCAGTAAAAACATATTAAGTACAGAAATTAACTCTTAAGCTATAGTTTCAGCTATTACCTATAAGCTGCCTTCCCTTGGGTCTACATTTCTGAAGCCAGTCTTTCATCTGACCTCCAGAACCAACTCAGTCCTCTCTTGGGATGTACACAGATAACCCTACTAGATATAAACTCCATGAGGGCAGCAATTTCTGTTTGCTTTATTCGCTACGGTATGTCCAGTGCTTAAAGCAGTCTCTGGCATCTGGTAGGTTCTTTGTAAATATTTCTGAATGAATAAATAAACAAATTTCAACTCAACATGCCCAAATATGATCTCAACACCTTCCCCCATGTACTATATATCCTCTCATGAGAGTGGTACCACCATCAATGCTATTGGCAAAGCCAAACATTTGAGTCATGCTGTATTCCATTCTCCACCTTACCTCATATGTCCAATTAGATCTCAAGAAATGCTGATTTTTTTTCTTCCTGAGTGTCTCTCAAATTGATCCCTTTCTCTCTATGTCCTCATGATCTTCTGTACTAATGTTTTTCGGTGTCACCCTAAATAAATCGCTGATCTCACTCTTGCCCCTACTCTTGCAATCTATTCTTCATACCACTCTCAGCATTGTCTTTCTGAAATGAAAATTTGAACAAATTATTGTATTGTTTAAAATCCTTAGTGGCTTCCCGTGGTTATCACAATTAAATCTAAATTCCTTAGCAAGGCATTCATCACTCTAATCTCCTTTATGATCTAGCCCTTTCCTGTCTTTCCAGCCTCATTTTTATTCACTTTCCTACCAAGTACCCTATTTACCAGCCATAATGAGCATGCTGTATTCCCCCCTCTGGCCTTTGTATGTGCTATTGCCTTTGTTTCTTCTTTTTTATTTATAGAGTTAACTAAACCAAAAAAAACCAAACCCATTGCTGTCGAGTTGATTATGACTCATAGCGACCCTATAGGACAGAGTAGAAGCGGCTGGTGGATTTGAATCATTGACCTTTTGGTTAGCAGCTGAGCTCTTAACCACTGTGCTACCAGTGCTCCATAGAGTTAACAACAACTTACTAAACCATGTAAGAGGTATTTGCTGATTATCCTCAGGCTGGATAAGATGCTTTCCTCTGCATTCACAGAGCACTTGCGCCTACCTCTATTGTAGATAATCATAATAAAGAATGATAAGGGGCTTCTCTCACATTTGATTGTAAAAATGTGTAATTCTGTACCTTGAGTGCCCAGCCCAGTATTCAGGACATATTAAAATGTCCTCAGTTGAATGAATTAAACTCTAATAAGCAGGTGGCAAAAGGTAGGAGACAGAAAGAATCAAGATGGTAGAAGGCATTCTAGGACAAGTAATCCATATGAGCAAAGTCAGTGAGGCAGGTGGTTGCTGCTTGTGTCTGAAGGATTGTGATTCAGGTACACAGAGTTCAGTGAGTGAGGTGGGGTGCAGAGGGATAGAAGAGGAGTCTGTTCTTTACAAAGAGAATTTTTGAGGTTAGTGAGTTGCCATCTGGCCTTCCTGTCAACCTAGTGTTCCACTTCTAGTCTTCAAGCAAACGATAAATTATGTGCATCATACTGACTTTCCTCTGAAAGTCCCACATCTCACATTTTACACCATCTCTCCTTCATCAGTAATAAGAAAAAGCTGCTGAATTCAGCACATATTATCTTATTAGCAAGGTTTTCCCTTCAGTACTGCCTCTTTGCAACTCAATCTCTCTAATGCTGACTGCTAAAATGGCTTGATGTCCAGATGTAGATTCAACATCTGAGTCAGGAGCTCTGAAATCTGTGCCTGCATTGTGGAAAGTGCTGGCAGATGTGATAATGATTTCCCTGTAGCACATTTATTTGAACATCCCAAAGCCCTGAATAAAAATAGTTCACACATATGGAGTAGTTTTCACGTACTAGGTACCGCTCAAAGTACTATGCATACATAATCTCACAAAAATTCTATGAAGTATTTGCCATTATTATCCCCATTTTACAAATAATGTCATAGAGGCACAGAGAGGTTAAGGCAGCTCTCCAAGGTCACACAGCCAGACATGTTGGAGATAAGATTTTTTAAAATATAGCTCCAAATTCTATAGACTTGGTCATTACCCTACGGTGTCTTTAAAATGAGCAAGAAATACAGTACCAAAAGAAAGAGTACGACTTCTTATATTGACTTTACTATAAAATGTGTAGATTTGGATAAGTCAGAACCCAGAAAACCTTACTTTCTCTGTACAATGACAGTATGTGTAAGAGAGTAGACATCAAATATTTTCAATTCCATGGTCCCTAGAATTTTTTTTTGTAAATATTGTATCCCCTTGTACATTTTAAAAGGACATATACATTTTAACATGTTTAAAAATTTGCCAAAAAGTGTACTTTCTAGCACATTATCAGTATGGATTTTTAAAAAGTAAAACAGTCCTATCACCCTTCTTCCTGGGTGGTGCAAATGTTTAAGCATTCAGCTACTGACTAAAAAAGGTTGGTGATGTAAGCCCACCCAAAGTTTCATCAAAAGAAAGGTCTGGCCATTTGCTTCCAAAATGTCACAGCCATGAAAACCCCATGGAGCAAAGTTCTACTCTGCAAAACATGAGGTCTCCATGAGTTAGAATTGACAGCAACTAGCTTTTTTATCACCCTTCTGATAGATGTACTTCACCTCTCTTCTGGTTACTGTTTGCATGGTATATATTTTTCCTTTTTTATTTTCAACCTGCCTTTGTCTTTGAATCTAAACTGTGTCTGTTGTACAAAGCAAATAATAACCAAAATAAAAACCAACTTGTTGCCATTGAGTTGATTCTGACTCATAGTGACCCTATAGGACAGAGTAGAACTGTCCCCATAGGGTTTCCAAGGAGTGGCAGGTGGATTTGAACTGCTGACCTTTTGGTTAGCAGCAAAGCTCTTAACCACTGTGCCACCAGGGTGCTGGGCAAATAAAAGATCTTGCTTTTTTAAAATTTAGTTTGATAATCTCTGCCTTTTCATTAGAGTGTTTAGTACATTCATATTTAATGTAATTATTGATAAGGTTAGATTTATGTCTGTCATTTTGCCATTTGTTTTCTATATGTCTCATGTATTTTTGCTGTTGTTCCACTGTTCCTCTTTTACTGCTTTTTTTGTGTTAAACCAATATTTTTAGTAAACCATTTTATTTACTCTGTTGAGATTTTAGCTATGGTTTTTTTTTTAAAAAAGTTAATTTTCATAGTGGTTTGGGCTAGGGATTATAATATACAGTTTTAAATTATAACGATTTACTTTAGGTTAATACTGACTAAATTCCAATAAAATATAGTTTCTATTTTCTCCCTTTCTTTGTGCTATTATTGTCATATATGTTACATCTATATATGCTATGAGCACAGCAATACCGTGTTATAATCATAGGTGTAAACACTCTTATGGGTATTTTTAAGAAATTAAGAGAAGAAACAAAATACAAAAAGCATATGTACAGAAATCATTTTATATTTCCTCACATACTTATCTTTTCTTGTTCTTCATTCCTACCCATGTATTTGAGTTAAAATTTGATGTCATTTCATTTCAGCCTAAAGGACTTTCTCGTAGGACAGTTATGCTAACAAAAAACTCCCTCGGGGAGAATGAAGAAAACCAAAGACACAGGGCAAAGATTAGTCCAAAGGACTAATGGACCACAAGTAGCACAGCCTCTACCAGACTGAGTCCAGCACAACTAGATGGTACCCAGCTACCAACACCAACTGCTCTGACAGGGATCACAGTAGAGGGTCCTGGACAGAGCTGGTGAAAAATGTAAAACAAAATTCTAATTCACAAAAAAAGAAAAAAAAGGACCACACTTATTGGTCTGACAGAGACTGGAGAAACCCCGAGAGTATGGCCCCCAGACACCCTTTTAACTCAGTACTGAAGTCACTCCTGAGGTTCACCCTTCCGCCAAAGATTAGACGGGCCCATAAAACAAAATGAGAGTAAATGGGAACACCAACCCAGGAGCAAGGATGAGAAGGCAGGAGGGGACAGGAAAGCTGGTAATTGGGAACCCAAGGTCAAGAAGGGGAGAGAGTCGACATGTCATGGGGGTGGCAACCAGTGTCATAAAATAATATGTATATTAATTGTTTAATGAGAAACTAATTTGCTTTGTAAACGGTTGTAGGGAAAAAAATCACAAAGTTTAGTAAAGCAAAAAGAAAGTTTTATTCGGCATATATTCAAAAAGGCAAAAGTGGGAAATGGACAGCCATGCTGCCACAGCCATGTCTGCCAGAATCCAGAGAATATTACAGAATAGGTAAGAGTGGGAAAACAGACAAGCATCCTCTAGAGCCACGTCTGCCCAGAGTCCAGGGAATATTACAGAACCATCAGTATATATTGACATTACAAAATGGGCAAAACCATTGAAATCTTCGCCTTTTCACAGATTGGCTAGAAACTGTGATCCTCCATTTTGAATCGTCTTTCTTAACAATCATTGGTACAGGTTTCAGTAATGACAGTCAGGAGGGTCTTTATTGGTCCAACAAATTTTCTATTCACTAAATGCTAATAGAAAAAGATAAGAGTAGAAAGTCTTTTGTGTTTGTTTGATTGGCTTTATGTGAAAGATTCCCTAAAAGATATTTTCCAAGATTGTGCTAGCTATTGTCTGTATACTTCAGGGCCCAGTTGATGTGTCCTTGTGAGTCCTTGTGAGCCCAGCTCCAGCTGGGTCACATTCTCTATGCTCAAGGACAGGGAATAACAACTCTAACATTATTTCCTAAATCAAAATTTTCATCTAAAGTACTATTAAAAAAAAAAAAGCAAAGAAAATGATACCATCCGGATATGCACTGCACTGCAAGCAAGGTGAAACATGTAAGATATCTCCTTAAAAAAAAAAAAATCCTTCGATTTTTGTTTATCTGGGAGTGCCTTTATTTTGCTTCATTTTGGAAGAATACTTTTGCTGAATAAAGAATTCTTGGTTGACAGTTCGTGAACTTCTACAACCACTAAGCGTAAGGCAATTAGAACTAGAAGCAGTAGTCCCTGAAGAAGTATATTCCTTAGTGTCTAGAAAGAATCCATGGACGATTATAGTCGGAAAACACTGATGTCTTCACAAGAGGGATTCTCAGAATCTTTTGAATGCTAATATGCGTCTTAGTTCCAAAGATAGAATTTGCAGTGTTTCCCAAATTTTTTTGACCACAGGGGACTTTTTACACTGAATATCTCATGTTCCAAATGTTCTACAAACAATATATTAAAAAAAAAAAAATTAAACTAGTCTGGATAAGTTAACCAAGTCACAGAAAGGGACTGAGTGTGGCAGTGGCACAGTGAAAGGAAGAACAAGAGGATTACATTTCTATCCTCTTCACTCTCAGCAATCTCTCAGCAATGATCATGTTACTGGAGAAGAAAGTCTGTCCTTTCACCAAGGGTTATGACTTTATAGACAGGCAAGAAAATATGTTGTGATTTATTTATTATTGTTTTGGGTTTTATGTCTGTGTGTGTGAGTGTGTGTGTGTGTGTGTGTTACTAATTGCCCTGCATTTAACCGCACAGCTTGGTAAATGATTTGGAATTTAGTTTGTTATCTCCACCTTAATGCACCCACATGCTTGACTATTACAGTTCACATTGAATAATAATAAAAAAAACTCTGCAATTCAAACTTCCCTATTTTGTAATTACATTTTGATTGCTGAGGCATTATCAGGGCATCCTGCAAAGCTCGACTAATGCAAACCTAATTCTCCTTTAATACCAATCCCAGGAGGAGTTTAACTTGAAAACAGTGAGGTTTATTTTTTGAGTCTGTAGATTATTTTAAAGACTTTGTTGCTAGATTTTATGTACTGTATACAAGGGAGAAAACAGATAACTAGAAAATTCCACTCTTTCTTCTCTTCTGAAGGGGACAGGGAAAGGCACAGAACTCATAGTGGTCAGCTCTTTAGTCTGTAGTCTGGACGTGATTGTAACAAATCCAGGCAAACAAATGTGTCATTGAGCAAAGCATGCAACAACCCTTCAAGTAAGATACATGAGAAAAGAAATAGAGCTATGTCTCTTATAGGATTATAATTATTCATACGGTTAATATTTATTGAGCCCTTGTTATATATTATTTTATCCACAGAAAAATCTTACAAGGAAGCTACTTTTAATTATCCTCATTATAAAGACCAGGAAACTAAGCTAGAAAGATTAAGTAACATGTTTAAGATCTCATAGCCAGTAAGAGACAAAGCTGGGACTCACTCTTAGTTCTTGTCTGACTCACAGCTATTCTTTTGAGCACTGTTTTACGTTGTAGATTACCATATGGTTCTCAAAGTGGGGTTCCCTGAGCAAAGCATCAACATGACCCCAGAACTTGTTAGAAATGCAGATTCTTAGATCACACCCCAGACATACTGCATCAGAAATTCTGAGGATGAGGCCCAGCCGTCTGTGTTTTAACAAGCCCTCTAGGTGATTCTGATGCACATGGAAGTTTGAGATTTAGCATGATACTGGTAAATTTGTTTTTCGTTGAGGCGTATTTTAAGAGGCAGTATAAGACATTTTTACTATGTATTACAAATCCAAAAGGAGCCCTGGTGGAGCATTGGTTAAGCACCCAACTGCTAACCAAAACGTTGGCAGTTCAAACCCATCAGCTGCTCAGTGGAAGAAAGATGTAGCAGTTGGCTTCCATAAAGGTTACAACCTTGGACATCTGGGGTCTTAAAAGCTAGTGAGTGGCCGTCTAAGATGCATCAATTGGTCCTAACCCACCTAGAGCAAAGGAGAATGAAGAACACCAAAGACACAAGGAAAATATTAGCCCAAGAGGCAAAAGGGGCCACATGAACCAGAGACTCCATCAGCCTGAGACCAGAAGAACTAGATGGTATGTGGCTACCACCAATGACCGCCCTGACAGGGAACACAACAGAGAGTCCCTGATGGAGCAGGAGAAAAGTGGGGTGCAGAACTCAAATTCTAGTAATAAGACCAGACTTAACGGTCTGACTAAAACTGGAGGAACCCAAGAAGACATGGCCCCCGGACTCTGTTAACACAGAACTAAAACCATTTCCGAAGCCAACTCTTCAGACAATGAATATACTGAACTATAAGACATAAAATGATACTCGTGAAGAGTTTGCTTCTTAGTTCAAGTAGATTCACAAGACTAAATGGGCAGCTCCTGTCCAGAGGCGAGATGAGAAGGCAGAAAGGGATAGAAGCTGGTTGAGTGGACACAGGAAATCCAGGGTGGAAAGGAGGAATGTGCGGTCACATTATAGTGATAGCAAATAGGGTCATGTGCGGTCACATTATAGGGATAGCAACTAGGGTCACATAACAATGTGTGTAGAAATGTTTGTATGAGGAACTAACTTGAGCTGTAAACTTTCACCTAAAGCACAATTACAAAAAAAAAAAAGATTATAGCCTTGGAAACCCTATGGGGCAATTCTACTCTTAGGGTCGCTATGCGTCAGAATCTACTTGATGGCAGTGGGTTTAGTTTGATTATTACAAATCCATTTTTCAAATTTCCAGTGTCAAACTACAAAGCACACTATAGCATACACCTTGAGACTTATTTATAAAACTGCAGTGAGAGATTTTTTATGTTCTCTTAGAATTTTCTGTATCAGCAAGTGTTCATAGTACCACTGCGTGCATGAGCACCTAACTCTGCTGCCTTAGGAAAAGTGAGTCCTGCTTCCATTCAACTCTTCTGAGCTTCAGTTTCCTCCCATGTCTACCTCACCTGTCTATGAGAATTCATCGGTGTCCAGCACAGTCTCTGGCACATAACCAGTAACCAGTTGCCATCTAATTGATTGAACTCATGGCCACTCCATATGTATCAGAGTAGAAGTGCTCCATGAGGTAGTCAATGGCTATGATCTTTCAGAAGTAATTGCCAGGCCTTTTCTCTGAGGTGCCTCTGGGTGGACTCAAATCACCAGTCTTTCAGTTAGCAGCCAAGTGCTTAACTGTTTACACCACTCAGAGACTCTTCTCTGGCACATAACAGGCAATTAATAGTTGCTGAATCAAATAATTTGTTAAAGTGCTGGGTAAACTCAATACATATTTTAAATTATTATTCTATGTACTCTATGTACTCTTGTTGCTTCCTGGTATTCATGTTCTGTGTAGTTGTTGGGTGCTGTCCAGTCAATTTTGACTCATAGCAACCATATATGACAGGGTAGAACTTCTCCCGTTGGGTTTCCTAGGCTGTAATCTTTACAGGAGCAGATTGCCAGGTTTTTTATCCTGTGGAGTGGCTGGTGGGTTTGAACCACTTAACTTTCAATTAGCAGCCAAGCGCTTAACCATCATGCCACCAGGGCTCCTTGTTCTGTGTAGGCACGCTGTAAATTTCAAAGCTAGATCATAAAACACCACGCAGTTTCTACTTTGGTCTCTTGATATCTGTTTTCAGGGGAAAACAAGCCACTGTGTAAGAAGTTTGACTATTTTGAGACCTCCATGCTCTGATGAAGCCCTAACTACCTAGCCATGTGGACAGGGTGTATGGATAGAGAGAAATGCCCATCCAACACCCAGTTGTTCCAGCCACTCCAGCTCAGGCACCAAACATGTGAGTAAGAAGCCATTATGGACATCCAGCCCAGATGAGCCTTCAGATGACTCCAGTTCCATCTGACTGCAACTATGTGTAAGACCTCAAGCAAGAAATGCCCATGTGAGCCCCCCAGCCACCCCACAAAAAAATGAGGAACAATTACACATGGATGTTTAAGTCACTGAGTTTTGAGATAGTTTGTTACGTAGCAATAGATAACAGTAATAATAGGTTAGGGTTTAGAAGAATTCTACATGTTGAGTATATGTGATGGCGCCTAAATATAATAGAATGAGTTAAGGGATAAGGGTCAGCTCTGTGTGTAATTTACAGCCTCTTGCTAGTGTTAGAAACACATTAGTGTTGCTTAAATGTGGACTCTAAGTGGTCTATTGTAAGTATAAAAACTACATTTGCATGGCAGGCAGTGTTGTATATTGCATATTTCAGTCGAGTTAGAGATTTCATTAACAGCACAGGGAATATTTTTATGAGTTTCCATGAAAGCAAAAAGAATAAAATTTGTATCCTGTTTAAAATTTTATAACTGGAGTTACACTGTACATTAAGTAGATCAGTTCCTAACACAGCCAAAGGGAAGTGACAAAATGACTGGCACTGCTTCCAGAAAGCTGTGAAGACTTGTATCATGGGAAGTAGCAGCCCACCCTCCTTACAGCAGCCTGTTCAGAGAGCAAGGCAGACACCTATTACACCTTCCACGGCAGGGCTCTCCCTGTGACACCTGGTAAACCCATGCAGTTAGCATAGTACAGCTTAAAATTTGTCAGATTCCTGACCCTGTGAAGCTACCTTTTACACTAAAATGATCTCTTTCTTCCCCATCTCCTTTCTTCTCCAATATAGAGTGAGCTCAATTCCTACTTTATATACCACTTGTGGAGTCCGAGGGTGGCACGAACAGTTAATGTGCTCAGCGGCTAACCAAAAAGTTGAAGGTCCAAGTTCATCCAGAGGTGCTGCAGAAGAAAGTCTTGGTGATTTACTTCTCAAAACCCTACAGAGCACAGTTCTACTCTGACACACGTGGGGTTGCCACAAGTTGGAGATGACTTTACAACTGGTTTGGTTTTATGTACCACTTAGCATTTACCACATGACATACACACTAGTTTTAACCTGCATGACTAAATCATAATGTATTTATAGGCAAAGACCTTTTTTTTTTCCCTTTCATACACTCCACAGTGCCTAGTTACATATACTAACAACTTTCTCATTATTATTAATGAATGAATGGAATGAATGTATGCTATGCTTGAAAGATACTGCATTTTGTTTTTGAGATCCGGATGCTTACAGGATTGCTGCTAGATTTTAATTGCTTCATCCTTAATCTCTGATTTGTCTGCTGAGCTCTAGACTTTATTCTCACATTCTCTACAATCAATACTATGGGTAGGTTTTTTGGGACAAGCACCTATTTTAATTCTGTAATGGAACTGTGGTTACCACCAGACCCACTATCCTCAGCTCACCTTCTGGCTTGACTCAAGTAAAAACACTCTTAACACCTCATTGCTTTACCAAGGATAAAGTCCTCCCTTAGAGGAAATATTGGGGAAATAATTTACAAAGTTATGTGCAAGTGCGCAAGTCTTCATAAAATATTAGATCAGCATAACAGGTGATGAGCGAGTCAACTGACATTTACATGGTTTAGATACACTTAAAAAAGATCTTGTTGTTGTTAGGTACGTAATGTTTAACCGTGAGCTAAAGAAGTAGGTGTTTTGCAATGTCTTCTACTTCATCCCAGAATTTTGTCTCTTAGTTTGGTCCATATGCTTGGTTCAGATGGTGCTGACAAGGCCACCTGCAAAGAAAGAATACAGCATGGATATGTGTGCCTTGCAATACCTCAGGCATCACAAATCCACACATTGAAGTTCACCACCACTAAATACTTTAAAACTTAGAGCTTTGAAACAGGCAGCCTGTCAGAGCGTCTTCCAGCTATCTGAGCAACTTCTACTAATAGTTTTCACATTACGTTCATATAACACACAAGAAGGTACACAAGCACACACACACACACTTTCACACACATATAGCTCTCTCTCTGCTTAGTTCTCCAGAGAATCCAAACGAGTTGCCGTGGCGTCGATTCTGACTCATGGAAACCTCATCTGTGTCATAGTAGAACTACGCTTTATAGGGTTTTCAATGGCTGGTTTTTTGAAGTAGATCCCGGTCCTTTCTTCTGAGGTGTTTATGGGTGGACTCAAACCGCCAACCTTTTGGTTAGTAGTGGAAAGCTTAACCATTTAGCACCACCCAAGGACTCCCCCTTCTCCACAATGTGCTGGAAAATACAGCAAGGAGGAGAGCACAGCTGGGACTGAAATCTCCTTCCTTGTCTTTTCAAATAGTTTAAGCTGCTTGCATTCCCCCGTGTTTAGCACCTCAGGCTAACCTCTCTTTCTTCTCCCCTAAACCTTTTCTTACTAAGATTCTCAGGATTCAGGAAAAAGCAAAAAGTCCCCTCACAAAAAGGTAGGAAAGCACCAGTATATGGCTGGTTGTGAACTGTTTTCCACTGAGCCTACATACGGGAAGAGGAAGGAGGCATCAGGGATGCATTGGAATGCAACATACATGAGGAAGAATAGAAAACTAAGGGGTTGGTGGATTAATGAGAAAGGGGAGGGAAGGGGCACAAAGGAAACCTGAGAAGTAGGGTAGTCTCAGTAAAGGGATATATTTTGTTTGAGAACTGAGATCTGTATTCATGCTATTCAACTTAATTCCTCTCTCCACCCCACCATCTTCCTCAGAACTGATTTTGTAAACTTCCATGTACAACGTTCTCAGAGTACATATTGACTGTGCTACCTAAGACTGTAAAAGTTAGGTTATAATGACGATAATGTTAGTAAGAAAAGTTAAGTCAGCACTCCCTCATTTCCATTCAAGTCTCAGGAAAGTAGGCACATCTGTGGGGCTGCTTGAAAAATGTGTTTGTGTTTTTCGAACCAATAATCCTTAATTCCTTCCTAGAAAATCACTGGTGAGGCTGTTGAAGTATGGCAGATGTGCGGTGGTAGGGTAATGCTAACTTTCAGCACCCTAACCTTTCAAATCTGTTAGCTCTGGAAGTTGCTTCCACTTTGTCAATGATTCCATGTGGGTTCAGACATCCAGACAAAATAGCCTCTTGAGTTCCAGTGATGATGAAGCAGCTAATTCAGGGACCTGTGTTTTTCTCCACAGTTCAATCTATACATATGAATCTCCTGGGGATCTTGTTAAAATGTAGATTCTGATTCAGTATATCTGGGGTGGAATTACACATTCTCAGCAGGGGGTCGAACCGAAATAACCAGTTCGAAGCCCTAGTTTAATCACGCTTGTTGTTTCAGCGTGCCAAAAAGCCTACTGTTCCCTTCTTAGATACCACCAATTCATGAGCTCTTTTCTTCCTCCCCTAATTAGATGTGATCTTTCCCTCCTGCACCTCCATCCCCTATAGCATTGATTGCATCCTGCCTGAGATTCTCTTATGTGTCTATGCCCTAGCTCTCTTTATGTTTTGAGGGGAGAGATCATAACTTGTTACTTTTGCATTCTCCTTACATTTTAATATATAAAGGGTTTTTGTGCCAGGCACTACTTTAAGACATATGTGCATTATCTTAATCAACAGTAGCTGCTGTTGGCGTCACATCCATATCCCTTTGGGCCTTGCCATCGTAGTGCTCCTGGGACTTCCGACTGCCTCATCCACATCTCTGCCTGAGGACTTAGCTCTGGAATCCATTCTGCCCAGGGGCACAGCAGGCCAGAGTGCTGGAGAATTATGCTATTTCCAGCACCACTCTTCCAACAGCCCTCAACGATGACTAACGGGAGTTGGTGTATATATATCCCAGCAACCTTTTCCCTCTAGTAGGCTAACTCTGAGACAGGTGTTCTGCATTGGCTCTCAGCGATCCCTAGCTCATTATTTCTCAGACTTGATTGTGCATCAAAATCACCTGGAGGGCTTGATAAAACTGATTGCTGAGCCCACATCCAGAGTTTCTGGTTCAGCAGGTTGAGAGGGAGGCCTGAAAATTTGCATTTCTAACTAGCTCCTAGGTGATACTGACTCTGGTCAACCAAGAACCACACTTTGAGAATTAGTCCTTAGCTCTAGGTATCACAGTGATAACTTACTCCATAGTCTCCCCTTCACTGCTGTCTTCCCTGTTTCCTGGGACCATTTCACGAGTAAACTATTTTTACTCAATTCTTATTTTGGAGGCTGCTTTGGGGGAAATACAAAGCAAGACAACAAAGATAGTTACTCTTGCCATAATGCACATGAGAACTGCCTAGTTCAGAGAGATGAGGCTACTTGTCCCAGGCTGTTACATGATACTGTCTCCTTGGCATGATGCTTTCCAATATAAAGTGCTCTATAAATGATTTAAAAAAAACAAAAAACCCATTGACCTAAAGTTGATTCTGACTCATAGCTACCCTACAGAACAGAGTAGAACTGCCCTTTATGGTTTCCGATGAGCGCCTGGTGGATTTGAACTGCCAACATTTTGGTTAGCAGCCGTAGCTCTTAACAACTATGCCACCAAGGTTTCCCTATAAATGATAGTAGAATTGAATTCAGTGATCTTAATCAACTGTCTCACAATATTGGAATCAGAACCTGTTTACTGTTTGGAAGTCTCAAAGGTATCCCTATAAGTATTTCATCTTTTAGAGCAGAGCCAGGCATCTGGACAGGTGAGGAGATTTTTTTAAGCACGTCTCCAAGCACCTGAAGAGATTTGGCTTGGCTCCGCGTTGACACCATGGTCTTCTGGTGAAACTCAGGTCCGCTGTTGCTCTCTGAAAACTCAAATGTTAGCCTGGAGAAGTTTACAGCTGCTTGACAGCTGGAGTCCGAGCATCATAATGTCCCCCCTGGATATAATTAGACCCACTGTCTGCTGTCACTGCTGCACTTTGATTCATCGTTTTATATTAGCCAAGAGCCGCCATCCACCTCTCTCCAATATGTATCAGCTTTTGCCTCAGCTCACCACCCTTAAAGAATTTTGTTGGGATTTTTTTTGTCTTCCTCTTTTTGTGGATAATGGGAATTTCTCCCCCACACAGAACAAAGCATATGCTGCAGTTTTTGAGTGGTCTTATGATTTAATCATGACAATGTAAACATATCTTGTCAAAAATTTAGAGATGGTTGAATACTCAAAGCTCAAAATGAGACAGGACTCTGGCTTCACAGATCAGTCAGTCACTGAGCATTGGGGCCCAGGGAGAATTGTAACAGGAAAATAATATGTAATTGCGTGAACAATTCACTTTATTAGTTTCTTTGGGATTAAGCCTGTGCCATCTCTGCAGTAGCTTTGACAGCAAAGGAAGAAAAAAAAAAAAGAGGGGGGGAAACTGTGTCCAATTTTCTTAACTTATTCTGTAAAAAAATTGAATTTGAATTGATTTGCATGATAAGTTAAAAATAAAAGAAATACTTAAAGTGAATATAAGTTCAAGTTGATTTATTTTTAATTAATTTCGGCAATGGTGAAAGGAGCCAGATACCCAGCTTGGGAGATAGGGCAATTCTCAGAACAATATAAAAAGGTAAAAAGGAAAGGAGTTCCACTTACTGCATGTAAAATGTCAATATCACTTCCACCATGAGAAGAAATGCTTTAAATCAATGGTTTGGCGTTCTTACAGGTAGCCCATTGTAACAGCCCCATTGAATATAAGGTGCCTCTGAATCAGGCCTGGTTTCTTAGGTCCATCTGTACAAAAGAAGAATAGGACTGATATTTTGAAGCAACTAAGTATTTTTCCAACTAAGTGTCTGATGTCTACAAAATATTACTACTATTACTGATGAAAATAATTGCAAACATGTATTACCAGGGCCAGCTTCATGAGTGTGGAACCAGTGTGGTCATACGGGGCCCCAAACTCAGAAGGAGGCCCTGCACTTGGAGTTTAATGTTCTGCAGCTGCGATCCTGAAATTCTTCATAATTTTGTCTTTGAATTTGTGTTTTGAAAGTAAAGTCTGATGGGAAAATGGAGGATGTACTAAGGCTTGGAGTCTTAGTTCACGTGCAGTCGCCCCTCCCACTGCCTTCCCTCTTCCCCAGGACAGGTTCTTAGCTGACGGCCCTCCCACCAACCTGGTACTCTGGGACTCCACTAACACCCTTCTCCCTGTTCCCGTCCAGTGACCACTGCCACCCTCCACCCCCAGCAGGAGCCTGAGTGCAGATGCAGAGAAGGTTGAACCCTAACCCTGAAACGTTTCATATGGTAAGCTCTCAAGCCTGTGATTATGTCACTTTTCGTGGCAAAAAGGATTTTGAAGAGGTAATTAAGGTTACTAATCAGTTGACTTTGAGCTCATCAGAAGGGAGATTTTCTAGGTGGGCCCAATATAACCATACTAGACTTTCAAAAGCAGTGTAATTTCTCCGGCTGGGAGCAGAAAGGCAATTCAGAGACATTCAAAGCATGAGAAGGATTCAACATGTCATTACTGCTTTAAAGATGGAGGATACCACACAAGAAGAAATGCGGGTGGTCTCTGGGAACAGAGAGCTGACACCCAGGAAGAGAGCATGGACCTCAGATCTAGCAAGGAACTAGATTCTGCCAACAACCTGAATGGGCTTAGAAGTGGATTCTTCTTCAGAGCCTCCAAATGTGTGCCCCACTTGGCCTTGATTTTGACCTTATTCCTCATCCTAGTCAGCCTGGTCTTCTGACCAATAAATGGGTCTTTTTTTTAAGCTGCTAAATATGTGGTAATTTATTACTACATCAATAGAAAATTAATACACTTCCATTCTTTCTAAATTGCCCTTTAGCAATTTTTTTTAAGGGAATGATGGTTGTTATATGAAATAAATGATTGGTTAAAGTATACTCTTAAAAAAAAGAAAGCTTTTCTGTATTTATACTTACTTACAGTGTTCCTCTGCAATAATTTATGACAAGGCTAAATAGTTTTATGAGTAATAACCTTTATAGTTGTGTTAAATAAAGATAAATAAATATGCATTAAAGTATAAGAACCAGGTAGTGTTCTAAAATAAATCCCTAGCCTCACTCATGTCAAACACGTTTTGTGTAGAGTATTACAGATTTTAAGAGGAAAATTGTACTCTTTAAGGGTCATGCATATTCTAAGAAAAATATCAAAGAGAGAGACAGAGGGAGAAAGAGAAAGTGGAGAAGGGTGTGTCATATTCCTTTTGCTTTTTTTTTTTTTTTTTTTAAATCTTATTCTGGTTATTGTGTCTTTTAGATGCAAATTAATTTCCCCTGAGGTCAGAGGGGTCCTTAGTATGAGAAACAATCTTGGTGAACAAATGAGGCAAAGTAGTAGGAAGAATTTGTGCTGGACTGAAGGGAGCCCATTTCATGTGCAGCCAGGATTCAGACTTGGACCATCAAAGTTGACACCAGTCACTAGCTCATTGTTATGTTCGTTAAAACTCAGTTTCCCTGCTGTCCTTGTACACCAGCCTTTCCTCCTTGGACCTCCACAGTGTGAAACCCTCCAAAGGCTGGCCCTTGAAATGCCTGAGAACAAACTTTCATCTATTCCTCTGAATCTCTCTAGGCACTCACCATACCCAATAGCAGATACTCCTCTCTTTGTGGTATACTGTAAACATCACTCCATTAGAATTAAACTCGCAAGCTCCTCTCCTGAAGCATCTGAGTTGTCCAGGAGGAAAAAAAAATTAAATCAATGATCCACTCTAAAGAAACGAAATTTAAGTCAAGACCCATATTATTATTTTACATTTAATCCCCAGTGGAGGAATATTGATTTCATTGTGTGTGTGAGTGTGCGTATGTGTGTGGATGTGTGCCACTCAGCCAGGAAACTCTTAAACACAGCTTGCTACCAACCATTATTTATGCTCCTTTTCTGAGAGGCACCTAATAACTGCTAATTAAGTCTTTTGTAGCCTGATTCTGAACTAATTAGGGTTAATTGAGCCTGCTTGTGCACTAGCTATTCTAGCTCTTGTTCTGATAATCAGGACTTTGGAGCACATGGAATATTTAGTCACTCTGTTAGCTTAGACTTCTCTCCACTGGGCAATCAGCTACAGGCCTTTGTCATGTGTTAATGGACAAGAGTGGGCCGCTCGCTGCTTGATCGATTTGATGTGCACCTTGTTTTATCTTGTGTGTGTGTGTGTGTTGTGTGTGTGTGTGTAAACAGCCAAAGAATGTCACAGAACAATGAGTCCCAGAACAATGGACAAGCAACAGAGTTGATATCATGTTATTTCAGCTTTTATTTTTAATCATTAAAGAGAATCACTAAGGGGTATCTCTCCTCAGAGAATGAGAATGGTGCACAAATAAGACTTTATATTAGTCTTTCTTCTCGGTCTGTTCATGAGTTGGATGGCTATGGCTGTGAACTAATTTTGGATTGTGGTGCACCTGTTACTGAGGGACCAGGATACACATTATTATTTTAGGCATGATCCTTTGATTCATGCTGACAGGCCCTATGAGAGTCAGCTCCTTGACATTATTTCAGACCATTGACAATCCAGTGTGTTTTTCAACCTTTAATAAAAGATTTTGTCATTTAATTTGGAATTCCATGCAATTTTGTCAGCCATCTTTACCATAAAAACGATTCCACATAAAAACTAATTTTAAAACATCTCTACTCTTTGGTTTCTCACTGTTGGACCTGTCAAGGTAATTAAGTTGAACAGTAAGAACTGAAAGATAATTCTTATCATCAATTAACAATCAAAACTTTCTTAATCTCATTGAGATGACCAGATATTTAAGTTCCATCATGTATGTTATCTGATAAACCAGAATTCAGAGCAAATAATCTGACCATAGCAAAAGTGAAAATGGCTTTGTTTGATAGACCTCTGGGAGGTAGAGAGGTAGTGATGGACCCTAATTCACTCACAATGAAATAGTGGCAAAGCTGGATTCAAAACTCAGGGGCCAAGTTGGCCTACTGCAAGTAAGTTGCATTCTGAATGAAGATTCTGAGCTCTGATATTGTATGTGTCTGGCTGTGGGCAGGAGGCTCCCTCTAGGAGTAAGACCAAGCCAGTTACAAAGGACTAAGTTCCAAAACTTCCATCGCTGAAATAATGCTCATAAACCATCCTGTAGCAGTCCATTAAACACCAGGCTATTGATGAATTATTTATTCTTTTCACTTTATAAAACTTACATAAATGTGGTTTAAAGAACAGACTTCATTACAAAGCTTTTACATTAGAATAAACCAAAAACCCATTGCCATAGAGAAGATTCCAACTCATAGCGATCCGATAGGACAGAACCTGCCCCACAGGGTTTCCAACCAGTGGCTGGTGAATTCCAACGGCCAACATTTCGGTTAGCAGATGAGCTCTTAACCACTGCACCACCAGGGCTCCTTGTGTTAGAATAGATCTGACAAAATCGTTTTAATTCTCCTGGAATCCAGATTTCTGGCTTTCATGGAAGTTGGGTAACCCACACAGGCCATTGTCCTTAGGTGTCCCTTTGAAACTTGAGCCTTGAAAAAACTGGTTCCTAAAAGTTACTTTTGAGTCAAACGGTCTGCATAAACGAGTAAGACCACTGTTTTGCTTTGAGCATTGTGCTCTTTTGAAGAATTTAGTCAGTTTGGGGAAACAGATTGCAAAGGTCAGACTGGAAGCTATGTTTAGGGTACATCAGTAACTATTTTAATTGTTCTTCAAGACAGTGCTGCGTAAAAATCCTTCCTGACCACAAATTTGTTTATCAGTTCCGTTCAGACCCTTTTTTTTCCATGGCAATGCCAATAAGATTTGCTGTAAGAATTCTGGAAGTTCTTCTCATCCTTGGAACATGTTTCACACAGGTCAAAATATTACCACTATTTCCAAATGGTATATTTAATAAACTTCAATCAATTTCTATTATTGGCTTAATATGATTTTTGTTTTAACAGTGCCTTTTAAAACATCTAAATAACATAACTAACTAGTTATCTACATGTAGATGTGTCCATACATGTAAAGGCTTAAAGAAAGCCATATATAAACGGGAGGATATAACCCAAAACCAAAACCCATTGCCATCGAGTCAATTCTGACTCATAGCAACCTTATAGTAACTTTATAAATAAATACTATGTATAATTTTGATTCCCTTTCAACTGAGTTCAAAACAAATCAGTAAAATTAACAATATATTGCCAGTGGGCTCTCAAAAACTTTGTTTCAGTGGTTTTACATCAATGATTCTTTTGCATGACTTAAAAAAAAAAATACTGCCAACAATTGGAAGTGCATTGAAATAATATCTAATTACTGTAGTAGGTAGAAGAAATAATAGAATCTATAATTGTGGTCTGAAAATACTGCTGTTTAAAGCATGCATGCTGCAGTTAAGATTTATGATCATACTAATCAAGTTGAAGCCAGGGTTTATTTCATAATGGGTATTTTATGATTCAGGAAAACAACTATGATGACTGAGAACAAGTTAAATAGATTTTTGTCCAAAGTATTGTTCCGGAGAATGATGTGAACACATATCGCAGTGTTTCCTGGGGAATTCTTCCATTTTTACCCACTCACAGTTCCCTGAATTCTGGTGTGATTAATGTAACAAGCAATTTTGGATATTTCTGGTTTAATTGTTCTTATAGGCAATTATTGGGGGAAAGAGGCATGCAGAGTTCTGATAATTAAAGTTAATGAAATTATTCAAGGATTAATCACTAGTTTTTCTTTTACCTACACTGAACTATCCATTCAGCTTTCTCTCTACTACCCTCAGCCTGCTCAGCTTCATGGGGAAAGACTGGTGAAGGGAGACACCAAGGTGAAGTGAGGGAAGACTGGGGTTTTATTGTATGTCATACCAAAAGGGTATCTTCACATTTAACTATATTGTGAGTGTGCTTCCCATTATTTGAATAAATACAACATACAGAAATGGGGTTTATATGTAATAAACACTGCAAAGATGTGTGTGTGTGTGTGTATGTGTTGTGTGTGTGTGCTACCATTGCTAGTATTTAAACCTGTTAAGAGTTTACATTCAAGGCATTTAGGAATATAAGTCTCTCTTCTGAACAATCTTTTTCTTTCCTTCAGAAACAAACACACCCATACACAGAAGAAACAAGAATTGAAAACCCTAAATTTAAGTAATCCCTAGATTTAATAACTGGAATGAGAATAGGAATAAATTAACTCTAGATCATTTTGCTGCATCCTTGAACTCATTGCATTTGTGGGACTGAATTCAAATAACTGTAGTTCATTATCTAAATATCTAAAATAGCAGTTTTTCTAGCTTCTCCCTTTCCTTTCTTTTTTCCTTCTTTCCTTGCTTTTCCCTCCTTTTCTCCTTTCCTTTTTTGATATCCTCTTTTAGCAAATATTTATTGAGCTCTAATTATACAATAAGCTAGTGACACAAAGATGAAATGACATAGTCAAAGGGCTCAAGTTTTGCCAGAAAAACACTGTGCTGGAAAATGAATGTTTATGGGTGCAGTTCTAAGAAGAGTGTATGAAGGAGAAGGAAGGAAAGAGAGAGGGCAGCGGAGAGCGTCACAGAGGAAGAAACTCAAGCTGAGAAAGGGCACGTGTGTAACGGGTAGACAAAGGAAGCAAAGATTTTCCAGGTAACAGTGGAAATATATACCTAGAGGTGAAGGGAAGCATGACGCCTTTGTTTTTGTTAGGTGTCATGAGTTGATTTCAACAGATTATGACCTCATGTGGCAGAGTAGAACTGCCCCATAGGGTTTTCTTGGCTGTCATCTTTATGGAAATAGATTTCCAGGTCTTTCTCCCATGGAGACACTGGGTGGGTTCAAACCACCAATCTTTCATTTAGCAGCTGAGCCCTTGACTCTCTGTGCACCAGGGCCCCTTATAGTGTCTTTTGCCGTCCAGTTGACTCCAATGCATAGTGACCCTATAGGGCAGAGTAGAACAGCCCTATAGGGTTTCCAAGGAGCGGCTGGTGGATTCGAACTGTTGACCTTGTGGTTAACCAAGCTCTTAACACTATGCCACCAGGGCTTTAGGGAACTGCAAATAGCTGAACCTGACTGAAGCGTAGGGATATAGGAAGTGGAAAACATAACTGAAAAGTAAGGCAAGGGCTAGATCATGAAGGGCCTTTTGTGCCGTATAAAGAGTTCGGATTTCATCTATTCATTCAACAAATATTAATTGAGAACTTATTTTCAGACACCATTTGAAACATTGAGAATATGGTAGTAAATAAGACATCCAACAACTTGGCTCTTCTAGGCTAGGGCAAACACATACACAAACACATATAAAGTGATGTAAAGTGGTGAGACATGTAAAACAACAGTGATGTCGGTGCTATTTTAAACAGGGTGATCAAGAAAGTTCTCCAGAGCACAAGTTACTTAAACAAGGAAGTATCAACTGTGCAAACATGAAAAAATGAGAGAAATGCCATGAGAATGTTCTAGGCAGAGGAAGGGATGAGCTTGGCAGATTTGAGACAACGAGGAAAGTACAAGATACAGGAGCTGTGTGAGAGTGAGGGGGAGACTGGAGGGAGGAAATTCAGAGAGGTAGGTAGGAAACCACCTATGTCATTATATAGGTCAGAACTGGATTTTGAATTTCATTCTGTGATGGGAAGCTCTTGAGGGTATGGCAAGCAAGTAACATAATATGATTTATGTTTTAAAAGATAACTTTAATGTTTTATATCTTAGCTAGATGGTGGTTTCACAAATATATACATTTGTCAAAACTTGACAGAACACACTTTATATCTGCATCTTATTGTATGTAAATAATAACTCAATAAAAGCATTTTAAAAACATAATCTGTTGCATGGAGAGTCACGTATGGCCAGGTAGTGGAAATACAAGCTTGACAACCAGATTTTTTCTTAACATCAATTGAGAGCCACTGAAAGCTGGCAAGAGACAGGATCAAATTTATATTTTTGAAAAATAACTTGGACAATGGAGTACAGAATGGATCAGAGAACCTGGGAGCAGAAAAGCTGATTAGCAATATATTATTTCTTTATGTATGAAGAGAGCAAGAGGTCATTAAAAAGACAGGAAAGAAAGAAAAGACCAAAATGTATTTCAGAAGACTCTGAAAACTTGCTCTTGAAAGGAGAGTAGCTAAAGCAAATGGAAGAAATGATGAAGTAAAAGAGCTGAACAGAAGATTTCAAAGCTCGGCTCGAGAAGACAAAGTAAAGTATTATAATGAAATGTGCAAAGACCTGGAGTTAGAAAACCAAAAGGATAGAACACGCTCAGCATTTCTCAAGCTGAAAGAGCTGAAGAAAAAATTCAAGACTTGAGTTGCAATACTGAAGGATTCTATGGGCAAAATAATGAACGACACAGGAAACATCAAAAGAAGATGGAAGGAATACACAGACACATTGTATCAAAAAAGAATTTGTTGCCATTCAATCATTTCAGGAGGTAGCATATAATCAAGAACTGATAGTACTGAGGGAAGAAGTCCAAGCTGCACAGAAGGCATTGGAGAAAAACAAGGCTCCTGGACTTGACAGAATACCAATTAAGATGTTTCAATAAATGAATGCAATGCTGGAGGTGCTCACTAGTCTATGCCAAGAAATTTGGAGGACAGCTGGCCAAGGGACTGGAAGAAATCCATATTTGTGCCCATTCCAAAGAAAGGTGATCCAACCGAATGTGGAAATTATCAAACAATATCATTAATATCACACACAATAAAATTTTGTTGAAGATCATTCAAAAGCAGCTGCAGCAGTATATCAACAGGGAACTGCCAGAAATTCAAGCCAAATTCAGAAGAGGATGTGGAATGAGGGATATCATTGCTGAAGTCAGATGGATCCTAGCTGAAAGCAGAGAATACCAGAAAGAAGTTTACCCGTGTTTTATTGACTATGCAAAGTCATTCGACTGTGTGGATCCTAACAAATTATGGATAACATTGCAAAGAATGGTAATCCCAGAACACATAATTGTGCTCATGAGGAACCTGTACATAGACCAAGAGGCAGTCATTTGAGCAGAACAAGGGGATACTGCGTGGTTTAAAATCAGGAAAAGTATGTGTCAGCGTTGTCTCCTTTCACCATACTTATTCAGTCTGTATGCTGAGCAAATAATCCAAGAAGCTGGACTATATGAAGAAGAATGTCTCATCAGGATTGGAGGAAGACTCTTTAAGAACCTATGATATGCAGATGACACAACCTTGCTTACCGAAAGTGAAGAGCACTTGAAGTACTTACTGATGAAGATCAAAGACCACAGCCTTCAGTATAGATTGCACCTCAACATAAAGAAAACAAAAATCCTCACAACTGGACCAATAAGCATCATCATGATAAACAGAGAAAAGACTGAAGTTGTCAAGGATTTCATTTTACTTGGATCCACAATCAACACCTATGGAAACAGCAGTCAAGAAATTAAAGGACATACTGCATTGAGCAAATCTGCTGCAAAAGAACTCTTTAAAGTGTTAAAATGCAAAGATGTCACTTTAAGGACTAAGGTGTGCCTGACCCAAGCCATGGTATTTTCAATCTCTTCATATGCATGTGAAAGCTGGACAATGAAGAAGGAAGACTAATGAAGAACTGATGCCTTTGAATTATGGTGTTGGGCAAGACTATTGAATATATCATGGACTGCCAGAAGAACGAACAAGTCTGTCTTGGAAGAAATACAGCCAGAATGCTCCTTGGAAGCAAGGATGGCAAAAGTTCATCTCATGTACTTTGGACATGTTATCAGGAGGAACCAGTCCCTGGAGGAGGACTTCATGCTTGGTAAATTAGAAGGTCAACGAAAAAGAGGAAGACCCTCCACAAGATGGATTGACACAGTGGCTGCAAAAATGGACTCAAGCATAGCAATGATTGTGAGGATGGCATGGGACTGGTCAGTGTTTCATTTTGTTGTACATATGGTCTCTATGAGTAGGAAACTCGAAGGCATCTAACAACAGATAGGAAATTATGAGGACCAGGGTTAGTGCAAGTAAAAATAAGTATTTGCATGTGGTGAGCCTAGAATGAAAAATGGAAGTAATACATGCCTTTATTACTTACACAGTAATTAGGATGGAGAGGAAAGGATAAAAGTCCGTCTTGGACTGGTTCCTCCCCAAAAGATCCTCATCCCAGGGTGGGCTGACAATGAAAACTTCTATGTACACATAATCCCTTGATGCATCATTGTAGGTGAAGGGACCAAGGACAAAGGGACGTGGAGCTTATATACCAGAGGGGTCATTGTGCTGGGGTGCATATGAAAAGGGGAAGGGAGAAAGAGGGAGGCACCTGTTGACACAGTCTGGGCTCGGGGTGTGTGATTGTATTATGGTCATTGTCCGTAGTCATAATGACGTCAAAGGAAGAACATTTCCTCTCCTTCTGGGATCTAAGATTAGGTCTTGCCAGAATGTAATTATGGAGTTAATCATATACCTTAGCACTAAAGGTACTAGGGGAGTGGGTCTACTTCCCCTAGGGTATAGTCTTTCAGTACAATTTCTGTGTGTCATCAGGATGGTGGGAGGTGAAACTGTTTTCTACTGCCTCTGCATCATGATTTGGCCAATTGAACTAGGGGTAAGAGAGAGAAGAGTATAAAATGGATAATTCTCAGGTTCTGGCTTTGGAGATTGGGTAGAAGATGATGTATTCACTGAGACAGAAGTTATAAAAGAAGGGACTGATTTGAGGGCACAGTTCCATTTGTGACAGGTTAAATTTGGGATATTTAGGTAATACACTGTAGAAATGACCAGTACACAGTATGCAGATAGAGGAACAGAATGGAGACATGGTCTGGACCATAAATAAAAATTCGTGTCTTTAATAAGTGAATATTAGTTAAAACTGTGAGTATGAGTACGGATTCCCTGAGAGAGTCCTAAATCATAGTCTATGGTCATCAAAATGTCAAGACAGTTCTTCAGAATGAAAGGATGACTTCACCTCACCGTGTTGTTGCTGTTGGTTGCCGTCGAGTCGTCTCCAAACAAAACGTTGCCCAGTCCTGCACCATCTTCATGATTATTGGTATATTTGAGTCCTTTGCTGTGTCTATTGTGCCAATCTATCTCATTGAGGGTTTTCCTCACCTTCACTGACCCTCCACTTTGCCAGACACAATATCCTTCTCTAGTGATTGGTCCCTCTTGATGATGTGTCCAAAGTGAGTGAGTTGAAGTCTTGGACAATATTATGTTATTCATAGGCTTTTCACTGGCTAATTTTTAAAAGTCGATCACCAGGCCTTTCTTCCTAGTCTGTCTTAATCTGGAAGTTCAGCTGAAACCTGTTGACTATGAATGACCCTGCTGGTATTTGAACTAGTGGTATTACAGCTTCTAGCATCATAAAAACACTCAAGCCACCACAGAATGACAAACTGAAAGACAGGTGGTGGTTACTGCTCAATGTTGTTGTTAGATGCCGTCGAGTCAGTTCCAACTCACAGCGAACCTACGTACAACAGAACGAAACACTGCCCCGTCCTATGCCTCTCCATAGCCCATATCATTTAAACAAGTCTTTACTAAGTGCTCATGTGCTCAGCACTAATAGGCAGCTTGGTTGATTTAAAAACAAAACAAAACAAAACCCACTGTAGTTTACATGAAATTATAGAATTTCTCTCTTAAAGGAAGACAAATGCATAAAACATTGACCATAATTATCATGTCCATCTATTGGCTAACACCATTTTATAGAGGAATTACCATTTATTTTATGTGAAGTATTTGTTCAGTGCTGGGTTATTTTCACATAAATTTTATTTCTTTGGGGTTGGCTGAATTCTAAGGTTTCCTCCAAGATTGCCCATCCCTGATGTACATGCTCTGCATAATCCTGGGACTGTGAACATGATAGAATTTACTTCTATAATTAGGTTATGTCATATGGCATAGTTAACCTTAAGATAGGGGTATTATAGAGGTGTGTCTGACCTAATCTTAGGAGCACTTTAAAAGCAGAGACTTTGCTCTGGCTGGTGGCAGAAGAAGACACGGAGTTGTGCTGCAGCTGGCCTGGAAGAAGGCACACATCCATCCTGGGAACTGCACATGGGGGCAGTTCCAGCCAAAAAGCTAGCAGGAAGATGCGGACCTCAGGCCTTCAGCTGTAAGGAAATGAATTCTTTCAACAGCCTGTGAGCTTGCAAGAGAATTCCACGTCCCAGAGGAGAAACGCAATCCCAGCCAACAACTTGTTTTCAGTCCTGTGAGACCCTGAGCAGAGAATCCAACCATGCTGGGCCTGGACTTCTGACCTACAGAAACTGTGAAATTAAAAACAAAACAAAACCAAAAAAACATTGCTGTCAAGTTGATTCTGACTCATGGTGACCCCATGTGTTACAGAGTAGAACTGCTCCATTGGGTTTTCTTGGCTGTAAATTTTATGGAAGCAGGTCTCACCAGGCCTTTCTTCCATGGTGCTGCTGGATGAGTTCATACGCCAACTTTTAGGTTAGTAGTCCAGCACAAACCATTTGTGCTACCTGGGAACCTTTAAATGGGTAATATTTTAAGCTGCTAAGCTGGTGGCAATTCGTTATACAGCAGTAGAATACTATTTGAGAATTGTTGAGAATACTTAGTACTCAGCAATTTATACTGAGGCTCCAAGAGGTTAAACAACGCGCCCAAACTCCCAGTGCTGCTAACTGGAGCAGCAGGGACTCCAACCCAGGAGTACCTGACTCCAAATCCCGTTTCCTTCATATAGTTCATGCAGAAAACTCACAGAATCAGCAGGACAGTGTAAGGCGGTGCCATGGCAGAGGTGAAATTTAGCATCCTCACTGTAAGCTTTTTGTTTTCAACCTCTGAGCTGCTCTGCATCTGCTCATATCTACAAGGTAGAGCTGGCGTACTCTTCAGCAACTATTTACTGGACTCCAGGGAGAGCGGGGATCACTCTTCTCGTGTACCAATTAATCTTTGACTGCTAAGACTACCTAACAGAGGCAGGAAGAGTGAAATGGACTCTTGTTTTTAGAAACTGGGCTGTGACCCCTGGTTTATTTCACCTTGTTTGTGAAACAGTGGCCAATGATTTGGGTTCACCACTCACCTGGGCTAGATCCAGGGAACGTTGTTTAGACGGAATCGCAGGAGACCTCAGTAAAGGCATGAGCCAGCAGACTTCAGCTGTGGCTGTAATTCCTTAGATTCCAAAGTCTTGGGTAAACAAGAGAACTGAGTCCGTGGGTGGTGCAAATGGTTAACATGCTCAGCTGCTAACCAAAAGGTGGGAGATTTGAGTCCATCCAGATGTACCTCGAAGGAAAGACCTGGTGAGCTACTTCAGAAAAATCAACCACTGAAAATCTTATGGAGCACAGTTCTACTCTGACATGCATGGGGTTTCCTTGAGTTGGAGTTGACACATGGCAACTGGTAAACAGGGGAACAT
Organism: Trichechus manatus latirostris; assembly: GCF_000243295.1. Taxonomy (NCBI): domain Eukaryota; kingdom Metazoa; phylum Chordata; class Mammalia; order Sirenia; family Trichechidae; genus Trichechus; species Trichechus manatus. Next base: position 6,930,455 of record NW_004444045.1, on the reverse strand, counting down.
TCACTGTGGTCTTATAAAAAGGTGTCAATATCGTAATGACTGTGCGTGGTTAAGCGTTTGGCTGCTAACCAAAAGGTCAGCAGTTCAAATTCACTAGCCATTCCTTGGAAACCCTATGGGACAGTTCTACTCTGTCCTATAGGGTTGCTATGAGTCAAAATAGACTCCGCGGCCACAGGTTTGGTTTATTTGTTCATAGGAGCCCTGGTGGCACAGTGGTTAAGAGCTCAGCTGCTAACCAAAACATCAGCAGTTGGAATCCACCAGTCATTCCTTGCAAACCCTGTAGGGCAGTTCTACTCTGTCCTATGGGGTTGCTATGAGTCAGAATCATCTCGACGGCAATGGGTTTCTTTTTTTTGTTTAACTTGTGCGTGAACAGGCCTATCTTTCAGCTCTTCCTATACTCCAGTTAGTATTCCCTTTACGTCAATAACAATGAAAAACAAAACTGGTTTTTAGTTTCCTTATTTATCACATGACTCAAATAATACCCTACAAAAATATTATAAAGAGCAAATGTATATAAAAGCAAATGAAAACTCATAAGGTACTACCCACGCTTAGGAAACCTTGGTGACATAGTGGTTAAGAGTTTGGCTGCTAACCAAAAGGTCAGCAGTTTGAATCCACCAGGTGCTCCTTGGAAACCCTATGGGGCAGCTCTACTCTGTCCTATGGGGTCGCTATGAGTCAGAATCAACTCGACAGCAATGGGTTTTTTTTTTTTTAACCCACACTTAGGATCTTATTAGACTAGGTTCAAGTTAAGTTTCTACAAAAAACAAAATTTAAAATGTAAAAATATTTGAAGCTTTGAGCATGTCGAAACTGCTAAAGATGTGATCACTGTTACTGGTCGGGAGATGCCTTTATTTCCCTTTGATAAAACTCTCTCTCCACACACACACACACACACACACACACACACACACACACTTCCTAAAATAGGATGATCCATTTTAACATCTTCAATCCATCCGTACGCCACCTTGAAAAATGCTCGTGTTGTGTGTTAAGTGTACTCAGTTACGCTGAGTCTCCTGATCTCCCAGAGACAGGGATAGTGTTACTTGCAGCTGAATCTACACTTTTCTTAAAGTCGAGTCGTCCTGCCCGGGATAAATGGGGTTGTATTGGTACCATCTATATCAGAAACATAAACTAGGCTAGCAAAAAGTGCCAAATGAGATGCTGAAATTGGTAGGGAAAAGAAATGAATTTTTTCTGCTCCTAAAAGGGAATTACCCTCAATAGTGAGGGAAAAAAAAAAAAAAGAAGAAGAAAAATTACCAAGAGAGGGTTGGAGAGTTACTTAAAACACATTTTTATGCATTGGACAACAGCAAGAAATTTGTCAGCATTGGGCAACATTACAGTTTGGCAGAGCTATGAAAAGGTTATACAAACAGCAACCCGAAAGGAATAGAAACACATTAGAATTTATAGGCCTAAATTGTTCGCTATGTAAATGAAGCTTTTAAATATATATTGTTTATGGAAATTAATGTCTTATATTTATTACCCAGCTCCAAGATTAAAATTGGAGCCACACTGATTAGGTAACATTACAAATCAATTCCCATAGAGAGAAATTACAATAATACATCAAAGCACAAATGCTCTGATTAAACAAGTTGATATATAAGAGGAAAAAAGACGTATGCTTTTCTTGGCTACTGCTTTTGAATGCTAGTCAGTTTTCTCCTTTTTCTTCCCAAAACAATGGGCTGAAAGTAAACAGACAAGCTGGTTATGACACTTCCTATTTCAGTAAACACACAGGGAGAAAAAAGAAGGAGAGAAAGATCTGGGCTCCTTTCCTGCAAGTTAATATCAAATCTCTGTGAAGCTTGTATTGCTGAATGTGACAACATTTCAATCAGTATTGCATTTAACTAAAGAGAAGGCAGGAAAGCAAACAGAACTCGTATTACTGGACCATCCTCTTTCCTTTACTGGACCATCCCCTTTCCTTTAGTGCGATCAGACTAGGGAGGAGAGTTGGGAGGTGGATGGGTTGTTACTAAAGGATCAAAGTATTTATTATTTAATTCGGTCAGATGTACTGGTGACTTCTGGAAAGTGATAGGATCCCTCACATCCAAAAATATCAGAACATTTTTCTCTCAAAGCTGGGGAGGAGGAACATTTTACTAAAAGGAGAAAGAATGAAAGTAAATTTAAACCTGCCTTTCAGGTGCCAGGGGAGGAAGGGGGAAGGGTCAGTGAAACCAAGGGAAACCCTCGATGAGACGGATTGATGTAACCATGGACTCAAACAGAGCAACAATCATGAAGATGGCACAGGACCTGGCCACATTTTGTTCTGTTATACATAAGGTTGCCATGCATGAATCAGAGGCAAATCAACAGCAATCACATGTGGTCAGAAGCCTTCCATAGGCGCATCCTTGAGCAGAAACAGTACTAGTAGGAATACTATATACCTAAATGATTTAGACTGAAGTCTCCTTTTATGAATAGGCAGGGGGGTCCTGTCAAGGAAACCATCAACAGACAAAACAAAATTGAAACAGATAAATAATTTTTAAAAAATAAACAGAAGTGACTTCCTCACCATGTTGTTCCTGTCCAGATCCAATCCAAGAGTCTCATTTATAAAGTGAATCCATGATTGCTCACAGGTTTGCAGATCAGGAAGACTTTTCCACTTCATTAAAGAAGGACAAGGTATACGCCATTAAAGTAGCTGCAGGACTCTATGGCAATACTATTTTTATATCATAGTCTTCTCTTCCTACTGTAAGTATGGCAGTCCTATTCATCCCTTGGTGTCAGGATGATTTAGGTCTCACATAGATTTGTGTCTTCCTGTCAATCACACATGCATAGGTTGGTAGGATATGCCAAGGGTTGTAGTCCTCACATTTCACTTAATCATCTGCAGTGTCAAGGTACACTCAGAACTGAAAAAGGAAATAACAGAACTTGCTGTCTAATTGGCATGCAGTGTATTGATAAATAAGATCTGGTAGATTCAGAATATTGTCATTTCATCTGGAGGCTGCTGGTAGAAGGATGAGAATGTTTATGGCTACCACACTGATCAGTCTTTGAATTTACTGTTGTGGCAATGTTTAATGACATCAGTATCATCTCTGCTATCAGTGCCTTGATGCCTCGATTTGTAAAATGGTGGTGTGAGAATTATGGGCATAGTACCGCCTGTCCGTGGCATATTTGATATTCTTCACCAACACCATAATTCAAAGGCGTCAATACACAGTGGCTGCGCCAATGGGCTTAAACATAACAATGATTGTGAGGATGGTGCAAGACCAGGCAGTGTTTTGTTTTGTTGTACACAGGGTCGCTATGAGTTGAAACTGATTCGTCGCCACCTAACAACAACAACCACGTACTGTCCTCCATGCTTCAGAGGACACCAAAATGATGGACAGAGAGTCCTGCCTTTGAGCAGGCTATAATCTAGAAGGCAAGATAGGACTGATAACTGCCTTGTTATATTATTATTGGAAACCCTGGTGGGGTAGTGGTTAAGAGTTTGGCTGCTAACCAAAAGTTGGCAGTTCGAATCCACCAGCTGCTCCTTGGAAACCCTGTGGGGCAGTTCTACTCTGTCCTATAGGCTTGCTATGAGTCGGAATCAACTTGACGGCAGTGAGATTGGTTTTGGTTTTGGTTTTGGTTTACATTATTATTAATTTTTTTGCCATAAGATAGATACAATGAAAGTACCGTGGGAGTATTGGCACTAAATTGAACAACTGCTTTCCCTAAAGTAGGGATTAGAAATATCCCTGATGTTGCCCAGCACCACTGGAAGGAACTAGTCAAATCCCTGACTCTGTTGCCAAGTATTCCTACTCCAGACCCTTATGGGCTCATAGTCACCACTTGGTTTTGGGTAACCCCCAACTCAGGACCCATTCACCCATATCCTGGTATCTGTGTGGGATTATGACTTCACCTTGCATGTGTAACTTGATTTTCCAGACTAACTTTCTGTTCTGCTCTTTTGGTACCAGCTGTAAACTCATCTCAGTATTTGGTTTCTATTATTCCTTTTCCTGCAGTCTAGTGTTTAATAAGAATAGAGAAAGTCTGCATGAAGAAATCAGCATAGCATCTGGTTCCTGAAGGACAGGTAGAATTTGGTCACAAAGAAATCAAGGTGAAGGGAGGGAAGGGTGTTTTTTACAGAGGGAACATTATGAACCAAGACATACAAAGGGAAAAGCATGTATGTTGAAATTTTTTGCAGCTTGATTGTAGCACAAGGGGCATAAAGGAGACAGATGGGAAAGAAAATGTTAACAACTATGTTAGGGCCAATAGGGAGGAGTTCTAATATGTAAGGCATGAGGACTTGGTCTTATTGGCAATGGGAAACCAGGACAGATTTTGGAGCCAGAGATCACAGAGCAGAGCTATGCTTGGGGAAGAGAAATCTGACAGCTAGCTATGGGATGCATCAGAGAGCAATGAGAGAGAGAGAGAGAGACTTAAAATCAGAGACAAAGTAATTATAACAGTTCCTGCAGCTCTGTGCTGAAGTCTTAATTAGGACTCCAGGTAGGGAAAAGAGATGATTCATTATTGTTGCTTCAAGAGAAGTGTGGCTGGGCAAAAAAGCAGTAGTAGCTTACAAATCTTCTTGGATTTTGTTTCCAGCAGCCTAAGCCCATAGAATACCTGATAAGTTTTGCAGGAAGTAAAGAGATGAAAAAGCAGGATGTACAAGAGAGAAAAAGCTACTTCTCCAGACTATAGAAGAGATTCCTGTGGACTGTAAGACAGAGGTCTGGGGCTCTTGGTGTTGTGGGACCAAAGTCCCAGAAAGACGTGGCTGCAAGGTCAAAGATAAGCACGTGGGTACCAGGGTCCTAGCCTCACATAAGGTTCTTTCTTCCCAGCATGTCTAGGAGGGACCTAAAGGCATCATGCAAACAGGTAGAGATATATCTCGTCATTACAGTTATCTAATAAATGGGAGCTCCCTCCACCATTCCCTCATCTTGGATGCCTTGGAACTACATATGCTGTGGGAAGTAGGATAAAGGTAACCCCTAGACACGCTGAGCTTGAATTTCTTGCCAATGCAGTAGAACAGGACTCAAGAGAAATGAAAATGATTCAATGAAAATAAAAAGTGCTCTGTTTCTTATCTACCTGGATTTGTGCACTGAAATTCATATACTCTGAAGATCTCATATGTTTTCGTCTCCTGGGCATTTAGCACAGCATGTGCTGAGCAGTCTGCACTCAATCACTGGAGGTGCGTAAATGTCAGGGGGTGAAGTTCAGGATAAATTTAATTTGTAAAAAATGTTGCCCCATATTAGATGATAATAATAGAAATGTTTATTTGTATTTTTACTACTGGTATTTACCTATATTTTTTCCACCAAATATCTGATTTCTTTAAGAATCAAATTACTAGAACATGTACAGATAAAACCCTATTTTATCATCTGAAACTTCCTCAATTTTGTTTTATTTTCCTTTTCTTTGATTTTTAAATTCAAGTTAAGTCTAATAGATTCATAGATTTGTAACTCTGGTAAGTAAAAATTATTCCATTTATTGATGACATTAGCTGGGAGAAAAACAGAACTATTTTGTAAAAAAGAAATTTAATTGTGGCTTTAACATCAACAAAAGTCTATTAAAAAAAGGTAATCACTTGTTTTTCTTGCTATATTTTACATTTTTT
>NW_004444045.1:6915225-6917574 GCF_000243295.1 Trichechus manatus latirostris | reverse complement strand
CCTAATGAGGCTGACTCAAAATCACATTAGTGACTGAGCCTATAGCTGAATTTTCCTTTCATTAGAAGAGAAGCTAAGGAAGGGAAGGACTCACGACTAGGGTGGAACTCACTTCCTTATTCTGTCTTCAGCTCAGTGTATACATACTACAGCTCCTCTCAAGGCAACTGAATGTCACTGAGTTACTCAAGTAAAACTTACTCCTCCATGCCAAACTCTCCACTCTATTTTACCTTGAGAGCCCGAAGTTTCAAACAGTGATGGTACAAAGTACATCATACAAAGCAGGCTTCCTTCCTAAAACTCCAAGCACAGCTTTCTACTGTAACCCAATCAAGAAGTCACAGCCAGGGCTTGACCTGCAGGAAAGTGAGCCATTAATGAGCATGGAACTGTGTACAGGTTCTCCCATGGGTAAAGGTTAAGAGACAGAGCTTAAACAACAACTTTATTAAGCAGACACATGCCAGAAAGAGAACTCTGGTAGTCTGTAGGAGGGAGAGTGAATCAGTCAAGCCCTTGACAGGAGGATGGAGAGAAGCCAAGGCCCTTTCAGCTGAATTTCATACTGACTTTATTGACAGAAGACCAACTTGCTTCTGGAGGCATCAGCTAAGAATATCTTTTTAGAACCTTTTATCAAGGGATATATGTAATTTATCCTGTGCAAAGATTTGGAAATTGGCTACCCCCTGACATAAGTCATGCAGTTTCCTGGTGGCCTTTTGTCACAAGATTAGGTTTATTGACTCTTTCAGTCTTTGTTTCACGTCTTATCTTGTGTAGGGTCTTCGAAGCCCACATGCCACCCCTCCAATGGTATGAATTTATCAGCAGTCATTTATCAGCTCTCAGAAGTGTCTTCCAGCCAATCAATATGCTGAAAGGCTCTTAGAATAGGCGATAGCCATCACAGCATGTCCAATTTCTCTGTGTTTTCACTTTTACATCTGTTAAAGGTCAGAGACTATATTTATCACAACCAAATACACATGGATATTGAAAAGATATCTTTGTGAACATATTGTTTTGAAATGGAATGGGGTGTGGAAAGGCTTCCTTCTGGTTTCTGAAAAGTTCACATTAAATTAAAGTACATTACACATTTATATGTTCCCTTCCATCAGAAGATTCCAGAGTACTTAAACAACTTTAATTAAGTTGCTCTAGTGTCTCTCAGGAGCAAATCGATATTTTTCATACCCCTTGTAATAGGCTAGGGAAATAAAGCCCGGCTGCCATAGCTCAGATTTCACATTCCTTCTGAAATATGGAAAATTCCTCTTGAATACATTTATTTACAAGGGAGTGAAATTTTTCCTCTTAATGCCTTACTCTTTTTTCCTCAGAAACAAAGGGAGAAAAGCAGTCCCCAAATAAGAATCTAAAAAAAATATGATTTTTTTGAGGCCAGAATATTAAAAGCAAAAACAAAATATATTTTTCATCTCTCAGACGTTATGGAAGATCATCTGACTTTTTCCAGCCCGTAAACAAAAGAAGTGCAGCTATATTTTTCAGAGCCCTAAAAATAAACAAATCTAGATTCACAAAAGCAATAGAACCAATTCTTCACCTCAAAAGTGTCACCAGAATGAATCAGAAATGGTTCCTCTGCAAACCTGTAGAAGAGGAGGGGGCGGGCAGACTTTTTCTTCTGTTCTCTTTGTAGGATAATTGGGTTTCTGGGTGTCTTTTGATTGAGGATCCAGATTCTCTGCTCTCAAAATGTCTAATTGTCCATTGGGAAGAGACTAGGCTTCTGAAGCAACCAATAGATGTTGGGCTGTACTCAGCACGACAAGAGGACAGGAAACGGCTGCTCTGCCCTCTCTGTGGTGGCAACGTGGGGATGCAGGAAAAAAATAATCCAGGAGAAAAAAAGCAAGTTAACTGCTCACATTTCTCCACCTGGAGGCTGCTGTTTGCAGGAAACAAATTGCTATAATAATGGCTACACTTCTGCCACCTTCCTAGGTTCACCTTGGAGACGGATTTAAACTCCTGAGAGGGAGGCGTTTTGCTTTAAAGTGACAGGGTGAGTGCTTGCAGCTCTCCCTTAATGGCTTGGGGAAGTGGAAGCCTTCTGCATTTCCTGCCCGGAGCTCTGAATCCCAGAGCATCTTGCCTGAGTTGTATCTAGACTTGCATTTAAGCCGCAGTTTCGCTGCAGAATGGCACAACCCTGAGTTCTCTATTCAGAGCATAAAGCAGAGGGAAACGGCAGCCATTTGGCATTATAAATGCAAGTTTTAAGATTATACACATTTGCTTCGGGGGATATGTTTTGAGACACTTTATCTCATTATCCTCTATGGTAGATTTGATAGATCTTGGTGGTCAGGAGAC
>NW_004444045.1:6912191-6914768 GCF_000243295.1 Trichechus manatus latirostris | reverse complement strand
CATGGTGCACAGGTTACAGCAGAGCTTCCACACTAAGATAGACTAGGAAGAAAGACCTGGCAATCTACTTCTAAAAAATTTAGCCAGTGAAAACCCTATGAATAACAGCAGAACTTTGATATAGTGCAGGAAGATGAGCCCCTCAGGTTGGAATGCCCTCAAAATACTACTGGCGAAGAGCTGCCTCCTCAAAGTAGAGTCAACCTGAATGATGTGGATGGAGTCAAGCTTTCGGTACCTTCATTTGCTGATGCGGCATGACTCAAAATGAGAAGAAATAGCTGCAAACATCCATTAATAATCGGAACGTGGAATGTACGAAGTATGAAACTGGGAAAATTGGAAGCCATCAAAAATGAAACGAAATGCGTACAGATAAATATCCTAGGCATCAGTGAGCTGAAATGAACTGATATTGGCCATTTTAAATCAGACGATCTTATGCTATACTATGCCAGGAATAACAAATTGAACAGGAACAGTGTCACATCCATTGTCAAAATGAACATTTCAAGATCTATCCTGAAAGTCCCACACTGAAGTACAAGAGTATCAGTGACAGGGTAATATGGATATACCTACAAGGAAGACCAGTTAATATGATTATTATTCAAATATAAGCACGAATCACTAAATCTTCTAATTGAAGATTTTTACCAACTTCTGCAATCTGAAATTGAACAAACATGCAATCAAGATTACTGAAAATTACTGGTGATTGGAATGCAAAAGTTGTAAACCAAGAAGGATTAGAAGTTGGAAAATGTGACCTTGGTGATGGAAATGATGCCACAGATAGCATGACAGAATTTTGCAAGACCAAAGATTATTCATTGCAAATACTTTTTTCAACAACATAAATGGCGACTATACACATGGACATTGCCGGATGGAATACATAGGAATCAAATCTACTACATGTATGGAAAGAGACGATAGAGGAGCTCAATATTATCAGTCAGATCAAGGCCAGAGGCTGACTATGGAACAAACCATCAATTGTTCGTTTGCAAGTTCAAGATGAAACTGAAGAAAATGAAAACAAGCCCACAAGAGCCAAAGTATGATCTTGAGTATATCATACCTGATTTTACAGACCATTTCAAGAACAGATTTGACACGCTAAACACTAATAACTGAAGAGCAGATGAGTTGTGGGATGACTTCAAGGACATTATACATGAAAAAATAAAAAAGTCATTATAAAAAAAAGACCAAAATGGATGTCAGAAGAGACTCTGAAACTTGCTCTTGAGCACTGAGTAGCCAAAGTGAATGGAAGAAATGATGACGTAAAAGAGCTGAACAGAAGATTTCAAAGGGTGGCTGGAGAAGACAAAGTAATATATAATGAAATGTGCAAGGACCTGGAGTTAGAAAACCAAAAGAGAAGAACATGCTCAGCATTTCTCAAGCTGAAAGAATGGAAGAAAAAATTTAAGCTTTGAGTTGCCATATTGAAGGATTCTATGGGCAAAATATTGAATGATGCAGGAAGCATTCAAAGAAGATGGAAGGAATACACAGAGTCCCTGTACCAAAAAGAATTGGTTGTTGTCAACCATTTCAGAAGGGAGGTATCATATAATCAAGAACCTGTAGTACTGAAGAAAGAAGTCCAAGCTACACTGAAGGCATTGGTGGAGAACAAGTCTCCAGGAATTGATGGAATACCAATTGAGATGTTTCAGCAAACTCATAGCCACCCTGAGAATGGCCTCAGAGAGCATTTGAGGACTTATACTAAGTCAAGGTTCATGAGTCAATGAACCAACGGAAGATTTTAATGCCCTGCCTGCTGTTTTCCATATGAGCTTCCAAAATAAGAGAATAAAACAATTTGAAGTCATGAGTGATACTGAGCTCTAAGAGGAGCCATAGACAGTTGTTGTTGTTAGGTGTTGTCAAGTCAGTTCCAACTCACAGCAACCCATATACAACAGAACGAAACACTGCCCAGTCCTCTGCCATGCTCACAATCGTTGTTATGCTTGAGCCCATTGTTGCAGCCACTGTGTCAATCCATCTTATAGAGGGTCTTCCTCTTTTTCACTGGCCCTCTACTTTACCGAGCATGATGTCCTTCTCCAGGGATTGATCTCCTGATAACATGTCCAAAGTATGTGAGACATAGTCTCACCATCCTTGCTTCTAAGGAGCATTCTGGTTGTGATTCTTCCAAGACAGATTTGTTCGTTCTTTTGGCAGTCCATGATATATTCTATATTCTTCGCCAACATCACAATTCAAAAGCGTCAATTCTTCTTCAGTCTTCCTTATTCACTGTCCAGCTTTCGCATACATATGAGGCAAATGAAAACACCATGGGTTGGGTCAGGTGCACCTTAGTCTTCAAGGTAACATCTTTGCTTTTCAACACTTTAAAGAGGTCTTTTCCAGTGGATTTGCCCAATGCAATGCATATTTTGATTTCTTGACTGCTGCTTCCATGGGTGATGATTGTGCATCCAAGTAAAACGAAATCCTTGACAACTTCAATCTTTTCTCCATTTATCATGATGTTGCTTAATGGTCCAGTTGTGAGGATTTTTGTTTTCTTTATGTTGAGGTGTAATT
>NW_004444045.1:6909100-6911202 GCF_000243295.1 Trichechus manatus latirostris | reverse complement strand
ATGCCAAGAGTGTTCTTCCCTTTTGATTTTCTAACTCTAGGTCTTTGCACATGTAATTATCATACTTTACTTTGTCTTCTCGAGCCACCCTTTGAAATCTCCTATTCAGCTATTTTACTTCGTCATTTCTTCCTTTTGCTTTAGCTACTCCACGTTCAAGGGCAAGTTTCAGAATTTTTTTCTAACATCCATTTTGGACTTTTCTTTCTTTCCTGTCTTTTTAATGACCTCTTGCTTTCTTCATGTATGGTGTTCTTGATGTCATTCCACAACTCGTCTGGTCTTCAGTCATCAGTGTTCAACATGTCAAATCTATTCTTGAGATGGTCTATAAATTCAGGTGGGATATACTCAAGGTCGTACTCTGGCTCTCATGGACTTGTTCTAATTTTCTTCAGTTTCACCTTGAACTTGCATATGAGCAATTGATGGTCTGTTCCACAGTCAGCCCCTGGCTTTGTTCTGACTGATGATAGTCGATTTGATTCCTGTGTATTCCATCTGGCAAGGTCTATGCGTATAGTCGCTGTTTTTGTTGGTGAAAAAAGGTATTTGCAATGAAGAAGTCTTTGGTCTTGCAAATTCTATCATGAGACCTACAACATTGTTTCAATCACCAAAGCCATATTTTCGAACTACCAATCCCTCTTCTTTGTCTCCAACTTTTTTGCACTCCAATCACCAATAATATCAATGCATCCTGATTGCATGTTTGATCAATTTCAGACTGCAGAAGTTGGTAAAAATCTTCAATTTCTTCATCTTTGGCCTTAGTGGTTGGTACATAAACCACTATGCACCAACCACAGGCAGTAGAAAAACCAAAAAAATCCCAAAAACAAACCTGTTGCCATCGAGTCAATTCCAACTCATAATGACCCTATAGAATAGTATATCTGCCCAATAGGTCTTCCAAGAAGTGACTGGTGGATTTGAACTGCCAACCTTCTGGTTAGTAGCTGATCTCTTAACCACAGTACCACCAGGGCTCATAGGGCATCTTAGAATTCATGGGACATCATGGGATTTCATGTGATCAAGAACTGATGAAGAAAGAAGTCCAAGCTGCACTGAAGGCATTGGTAAAAAAACAAGACTCCAGGAACTAACGAAATACCAATTGAGATATTTCAACAAACTGATGCAATGTTGGAAGTGCTCATTTGTATATGCCAAGAAATTTGGAAGACAGCTACCTGGCCAACCTACTGGAAGAGATCCATATTTGTACCCATTCCGAAGAAAGGAGATCCAACAGAATGTGGAAATAATCAAACAATATCATTAGTGTCTCACCCAAGTAAAGTTCAGCTGAAAATAATTGCAGCAGTACATTGACACAGAACTGCCAGAAATTCAGGCCAGATTCAGAATAGGACGTGCAACAAGAGGGATAGCATTGCTGATGTCAGATGGATCTCGGCTGAAAGCAGAGAATACCAGAAAGATGTTTACCTGTGTTTTATTGACTATGCCAAGGCATTCAACTGTGTGAATCATAGCAAATTATGGATAATATTTCCAAGAACAGGAATTTCAGAACCCTTAATTGTGCTCATGTGGAACCTGTACATAGACCAACAGGCAGGTGTTCACACTGAACAAGGGCGTAATGCATGGTTTAAAATCAGGAAAGGTATATGTGTCAGGGTTGTATACTTTCACCATATTTATTCAATCTGTATGCTGAGCAAATAATTTGAGAAGCTGGACTATGTGATTGGAGGAAGACTCATTAACAGCTTGCAATATGCGGATGACACAACCTTGCTTGGTTATAGTGAAGAGGGCTTGAAGCACTTACTGATGAAGATCAAAGACTACAGCCTTCACTATAGATTACAACTCAACATGAACAAAACAAAAATCCTCACACTTGGACCTGTAAGCAACATCATGGTAGATGGAGAAAATACTGAAGTTGTCAAAGATTTCATTTTATTTGGATCCACAATCAACGTCCATAGAGGCAGAAGTCGAGAACTGAAACAACATATTGCATTAGTTAAATCTGCTACAAAAGATCTCTTTAAAGTGTTAAAAGACCAAGATGTCACCTTGAGGACTAAGGTGTGCCTGACCCAAGCTGTGATATATATATA
>NW_004444045.1:6906101-6907388 GCF_000243295.1 Trichechus manatus latirostris | reverse complement strand
GAGGATGGTGAAACTACATTTCATGTACTTTGGACATGTTATTAGGAGGGAACAGTCCCAGGAGTAGGACATCTTGCTTTGTAGAGTAGAGGGTCAGTGAAAAAGAGGAAGCCCCTCACTGAGATGGATTGAGTCAGTACCTGCAACAGTGGCTCAGACATAGCAATGATTGTGAGGATTGCGCATTACCAGGCAGTGTTATGTTCTGCTGTAAATGGGGTTGCTATGAATTGGAACTGACCAGATGACACCTAAAAACAACAACATAGGCCTTCTGGTCCTGAAAAGTTTTTGGCTGGCTAGGACATGAAATGGACCTTAATGTGTGGCTAAGAGATGAGTGAAAAAGGAGGAATGGATTTCATGCTTGTGCCCTGTGCTCATCCTAGCCATCCTGCCCAAGAGCCACTGAAGCTAATGTGCTTGGACCCTCTAATTTGGTATTCTGCCAGATGCTTCTCAGCAAATGTCTAAAAATAATAATAGTAATCCGAATTAGCCATGGCCTAGACCTTGAAGGGACACAATGATAAGTATCTGTGCCAGGGCTCGTCCTCCAATTTGCAGTAAGCCTTCAGAATTAGTCCTGGGTGGTTGCCCAGGAGGAAATCGGATAAGTCCACTATCAAATTTACTGAGGCTTCCAAGAATCCATCAAATGAAGGTGACCTTCAACCACAGTCAACTTTGGCTAGACTCAAACCAGTGACCCTGAACTGTGAGGCACTAGCAATGGACCATCTTCCCTCTGTCAGGCTACGGGGCTATTGGCATGCAGATGATTTAAACTTTGCAGCTGTTGCATAAAAATTGTTTTGTGCTACCACTATAATTCTCTTGCTCCCGCCCCCTTCCCCAAATAATTATCAGTTACAGTACAGATCTTAAAATGGCACTTTAAAAAATTAAAATGCAGTTCTAAAAAAAAAAAATCGCATAAACATGGAATTAATTGCTGTGTATGCTTCGAATTACCAAGACATTATTTTATTTCTGTCACAGCAGAAAGTGCTTCATCAGGAGGAATTCATGTGGTGATCCAACCATGTCCTATTTATTTTGTGTTTAATATGCTTGAGATGTTTAATTATTTTTGATTAATTCATTCACCATTAAACTACCCAAAGACTTCGACCTGTTCTGCACTGGATGACTTATCAGTGGGGTCCAGGCATAGTCTTAAAGGAGGTCACACAAAATCCCAGAATTGGGGTCAAAACAGATTCAGGTTCAAATCCTGGCTCCATTACTTACCAGTTGTGTGAATTTAGAAAGTAAACATCTCTG
>NW_004444045.1:6903128-6904145 GCF_000243295.1 Trichechus manatus latirostris | reverse complement strand
ACAAATCAACTCTGGACATCCGTGGGGGATGTCTCACATCTGATAATAAACATCTTCACAGGTGCCGAGTGGCATCCACCATCTTCCTCTCCTCTTAATGCAGCTATTGAAAATTATTTTTTATCACCACTTACTCAGCTGGTATGTCACAGACTATGAAGTCACCACAGTCTTTTTGGTATTTTCATATATTAAGTAATTTGCCTCACCAATCAAGCTGCACTGTTTTTCTGCATCACATCAAGCTCCACTAGGAATCCAAAAGGAGGGAAATGCTGTTTATTGGTACGAGCACTATATCTAGTTATAACAAACCAGACCTATACTCTCAGTATTCATCTAGTGTGTGGTAGGGAGTGTGCATGGGGAGAGGGACAGTTGCCTTCAAGTAGATTCTGACTCATGGCAATCCCCTGTTGTCAGAGTAGAACTGTGCGCCACAGGGTTTTCAATGGCTGATGTTTCAGAAGTAGATCTCCAGACCTTTCTTCTAAGGTACCTCTGAGTGGAATCAAACCACCAACCTTTCTATTAGTAGCCTAGTGTGTTAAATGTTTGTACCACCCAAGGACTCCTCATCTAGTGGAACAACATTTTTAGAATTTTCTTTGCTCATTGCAGCTTCCTAGGCCTCTGACAGATTGCATAGTACTGAAATCATTTTCCTATTCTAACACTTTCCTCTTTCCTCAAGGAAAATTGTCAACTAAGCTTCTCCTTTCCCTCTGAATGAGCTATCCTCCCCGTCCCCCATGCAGCTACTCTATCCTCACACAAAAAGTCTTCTGGGTTGTAGGACTTTGCCATCAGCCATGTCTGAATACTAATATGAATTTAGTATTCTTTATTAGCCTACTCTACTAAGTTATGCCAGATGCATTTGTGGTTCAGGGGTAGAATTCTCACCTTCCATGCAGGAGACCTGGGTTTGATTCCTGGCCAATGCACCTTATAAGCAGACACCACCTGTCTGTCAGTGAAGGTTTGTGTGTTGCTATGATGCTGAACGAGTTTCAG
>NW_004444045.1:6892114-6893217 GCF_000243295.1 Trichechus manatus latirostris | reverse complement strand
TGGTGTTCCATGGCAAAGGACCAATTATTATTGATATTGTTGCTGCTATTGCTGTTGTTTTGTTTTCCCAATCTGTCCCAAACAAATTATTTTGGTTTATACTCTATTCAGGACTTCTGCTTCAGGCCATGATGGAATAACAGGGATCACATTTATCCTTTGGCCTTAAACAACTAGAGAACTGGACAAATATATTAAACATATTTTGGGTTTTCAGACCCTGGAAAAGAGGCTGAACAGAACTTGATTCCTGAAAGAAGGGAGGCAAAGAGAAGTGAGACTTATAATTGACCTAACTTATGCTTTGTTATGCATGAAGTAGAATAATTTTCTTTGAAAGTAGACTGTGATAATTTAATGATGTGTATTGTAAACACTAGAACAACCACTAAAAAGTAAAATGATGGCTAATGAGACAACATTGCATAAAGGAAATAATAAAGATAATAGCAAAAATCAATGAAATATGAAATACAAAAACAATATATAATATCAGTTAAACCACATGCTGGTTCTTTGAAAAGATTAGCAAAATTTATAAAACTCTAGCTAGACTGATCAACACAAGTAGTCAATGTTAGGAATGTAACAGAGGCCTTCACTACAGATCCTACAAATATTAAATGTGTAAAAATTGTTTAAGAGTCTTACCAAAGCTCACTCAGGAAGAAACAGTAAACATAAATAGCCCTATATCTAATTTAAAAAATTGAATTCGTAGCTCTAAAATTCCGCAAAGAAAACTCCAGACCCAGATAACTTCATTAGTGAATTCTATCTAACACTTAAGGAAGGAATAATGCCAATTATACATAAATTCTTCTAAAACATAGAAAAAAGTGAGCCTTCCCAAACTCAGTTTATGAGGTAAAAATTACTCTGATTTTAAAACCAAACAAAGACATTACAATAAAAGAAACTACAGGCCAGTATCTCTCACGAACGTAGATGCAAAAGTCCCTAACGTACTTTTAACAAATCAAATCCAGCAATATATGCATCCCGATCAGTTGGTGCTCATCCCAAGAATGCAAAGTTGGTTTAACATTTGAAAATCAATCAATGTGACTCGCCATGTTGACAATCAAAAGAATATATATATA
>NW_004444045.1:6889868-6891302 GCF_000243295.1 Trichechus manatus latirostris | reverse complement strand
GTTTAAAGCCATAACCGAAGAGAGATTACTCACATCTGAAGAATGACGGAATGAAATGGAAACATTTTACTCATCAGTAAAATCCTAATGGTTGAGGATGTGTCTGAGTATTTGAATAGGCCATATAGCAGCAACATAGTAACCCAAACCCATCCACATAACAATGAGCTTCACGGTGAGAGCTAGGTGTCCTACCTGGATTATTTTTTGAGAAAATAGATGTTTACAAAAGCTTCTGGGATTTGTGTGTGTATAGGTAACAAACTGACTTTAAATCTCCTTCTCCTAACTTTGTCCTAACACCCAAAATCCACTCATACTTCTGATTCTCAAATAGGTGTTTCCGTCTCTCCAGCCCTTCCCCAAATAATTCTACACTCTTTGATTTACACCACATCAAAACGGCAGAAATGTCATCCTTGAGGGACTCAAATCGTGTTCCTTTTAAATGTTTGAGTTTGGGGAACAAAAAGAAGTCTGAAGGGGCAAGATTAGGGCTGTAAGGTGGATGGGGGGAGGTTTCCCAACGAAATTCACATAGGACAGCCCTTGCTACCCTCGAAGAACGAGAATGTGCATTGTTGTGATGGGAAAAAAAATTCCTCGGGACAACTTTCCTGGCCTTTTTCTCACCAATGTTGTTTTTCAATTTTCTTAAAACTTCTTCATAATAAGCCTCTGTGATTGTCCTGTGTCCTTTGAGAAAACCTGTCAAGATTACCCCTTGGAACTCAAAAACCAGTTGCCATAACCTTCTGAGCGGTCTTCCCTCTCTTGGCTCATCTTTGCGGTCTTCCCGAACTTCCTTAAAACACTTGATCCTTCTAAAATCTGTAGTTTTCTGTGAGGCAGCATTCTCATAAACTTGTTAGAGCTTCAGTGATTTGGGAAGATGTCTGCTTGAGTCATGTTAAAAATTTGATACTAGCCCTGACCTCAGAATCATTTTTTTTCCCGTGGCACAAAAAGTATCTTTTTTCTGAAGGCACCCTAACAAGGCTAAGACAAGTGTTTACTGAAAGAACTTGTCTGCAGCCATCCACTGATGGCAGAGACATGTTTAAACATGCTTTGTTTGGAGTAAACGCATGCATGTAGGGACTGGAACCCTAGTAGCAATACTTTTTTACTTACCCTCATATGATGACATTAGGTCATTTTTATTTCCCCCTAAAAAGTACCTAAAGCCTGGTGCTCCAGGACAGAGGCTACATGATTACAAACACTTTTAAAGCAGAAAATATACTAGGATTGATCCCAGCCACAAATCTTGGCAGCTCTAACCCTAAACCCCTTCTGGAAACATCAGTTAAGACAACAGCCTCCTATAACTGTTCCAAGAGAAACTAGAGCCAAAGCCCCTTCAGCCAGTTAGGTCCTGTTTAAGTGCTGAGCTCATTTCTACCTCTGGGCACTGTATACCTGCTTCTCCCC
>NW_004444045.1:6886905-6888277 GCF_000243295.1 Trichechus manatus latirostris | reverse complement strand
AATGAGCGGCTGGCAGATTTGAACTGCTGACCTTTTGGTTAGCAGCCAAGCTTTTAACCACTGTGCCACCAGTGCCTGGATAAGATACTAGTCATCTTTAATCCTGAGATACCAGCATAGTGTTTATTGAATTTATATGAATACACCAAATATTCTGTTTCCTTTTCTGTCTCTTTCTCTGTATTTCCGTCTGTCTGTCTTACACACATACGAACACTCAAATATACGCTAAGTTTTAATTGCTCATGTAGGGCCTTAGAATCACTCTCTTCTGATTTGGGACATGTATTATTAACCAAACAGAGCTCAGACTTCTAAATGCCAAGAGCTGTCTCCTGGCTGGAGATCTTTCGGCATTGGTTAGCACAACACTTGGCACTTATGGGATGCCTAAAGATGCTATTTTTGTTGCTGTTCTTGTTGCCTCTAGAAGTAAAAGAGATGAGTCTTTTCAGTGGGTTGTACAAAAAGCTTAGGTATCATTTGCTTGAGTAACTCTGGTTTAGCCCTTCAAGTGAAACACGTGTTTGGCTGTGGAGATTTGAAAGCCATCCACCGCGGACTGGCCTAAGTGATACATTTGTGCTGAGAGAAATTCTGCCAGGTCGTAAGCTCTGTGCCTTCTGGTGATGAGAATGTTCCAGAAAAAGCCATACCTGTTCCTCAAAGCTGGTGGGAACCAGAATATGGGTGAGAGAGGAGCATTAACATTTTATGTCTGGAAATTAGAGGTTTTGGCATCCCAGGTGGGAAAAAAAAATGATGTGGTCTTTTAGAACCTGCAGGAGCTGCTGCCAAATGTCTTTCCCCTTGAAACAAAAGCCGTGTTCAAGTCTAGATAATTACCACTGAGCTGTGCCAAGCCCAGAAATTCTTCTCAGCCGAGCAGCTCTCCACGGGGGTTGAAATTTACATTTATAATCATTTACCTTCGAAGAAGTTTGTTTCCAGGACCAAGTTTCACACACGTAACCATGGGGTGAGATCTGATTTAGACCTGAAGCTGGACCTACCTGTATCAGCCAAGGAAACTCATGCATCAAAAAGGCAGCTTTTTTTCTTCCTCTTTTATTTAATAGAGGATGTTTAGAGGGGTACTGTTGACAGAATAGAGCAGCTGAAATACCAGAAGCAAGGCTGCCTTTGTCGTCCCATGTAGCCTGTTTTTCTGGAACTTTGTAATCCCAGAAATGAGCAGGCTGTTTTTCATCTGATCTCCCGAGGTCTCTTGTAGACTCGAGAGAGACACCGTTCTTATAGCCATCTATCTGAGCAGAATCAGAAAGCAGAGGCCCAAATATCTGGCCAAAGAACAGAAGTAGCCAGGCAACAGATACTTGAAAAAAATCAACTAAAAAAGACAGATTAAGTC
>NW_004444045.1:6883317-6886136 GCF_000243295.1 Trichechus manatus latirostris | reverse complement strand
TGGTGCACTTGATTAATCAGTCTGGGAAGGACTTAAATAGATATATTAGGAGTTTAATTAAAAGGCAGGCTGCAAAGAAACCAACTGGAAGGAAGACACAGTTTAAAGAAAACAAGTGACTATGTGATAAAATTAAATATAGTAGGCAATCAGTTGATTATGGTAGTCTTAGGCTAAAGGTGGATGAATGGATTCACTTGGGGCACTGCGGAAATCTAACGTTCTGTCCACACAATTCTATAGAAGTGTTCTGCTTACTGTCTATCACCCCCACCCCACTTGCCATAGTTCCCCTCTTCCCACCATGGCAATGATTCTGATGGCTCAGAGAGCTCTTCTGGAATCCAGTATATGGTGCCAACTCTATTTGGGTTTGCAAGAAGAACTGAGATATCTCTTTCTTCCAGGCTATGAAGAGACTCCATAAGAGATTTAGAAGTGACCTGATGCCTCTCCCATGGAGTGGAATCTCAGGTACTAAGAGGGTGTATGTTAGAAATTTCTAGGTATAAATGGAACAGTAAGATTTGGCTGCCTTTCTGGCACAAGTGGCTGGTGTGGAGCAGCATGGTGAAATAGGAAGGGCATTAGTCTGTAGCTAAGAGAAATGACTTCTGGTTCTAGCTCTGCCAATACTCGTAACAAATAGCTCTTTAATCAATCAATGAATCAACTGAGTGATTTTAGGCAATGGTTTTCCTCTCTCTCTCTGCTTCATTTTTCTCACTGCCAAGATCTCTAATATCCTGTCCACCTCAAACACCCCTTGGCCCTCTGCTATGCCCCACCATGTAGCTTTGACAAGTGTTTTTGGACCCTGAGAGGAAAAGGTAGGGTCACACATTAACTAGAAAAATATGTGGGGTACAGCTTTACTAATAAAATTAAGCAAGGCATTATACTGAGGCAGCACATCACATTCCTAAATTAAATGATATATTTCCATAAGACCAAAAGTTCCTCACAAAAAAAACAAAAAAAATGGGGAAGGGGAGAAAAGATGTTGAGTCTGAGAAAAGAGTGTTCTAATAGCTAGGTTAAAAGAAAGGTTGCATAATTCAAGTAGCTATAAAGAAATATGAGAAAGTCTTTTGAATCATTGGAGTAGATGGAATCTAAGGTCCATATTAACACTCAAATTCTGTGAGACTTGGCATAAGAAATTGGAAATATTGGCTAACCTTAGCTCTAAAGTGACAAAAGCCACATCCACAGTTTACTTGAAAGGAAAATAAATTTATCCAGGCACTAGTATATTTCCATGATCCTTGTCACAGTCTGCTTCCACAGAGATTTATAGCCTTGAAACCCTGTGAGGTAGCTATGAGTTGGGATTGACTCAACGCCAGTGGTTTTTTTTGGTTACTGAAGTATTTATCCTTTTTATCCACCTTTACACTCTGCTCCCTGTGAGGTCTTGTGTATTAGTTGATTCTACTTTGTAAGTATTCTTACCTACCCCAAACCCACCGCCATCCAGTCGATTCTGACTTACAGTGACCCCGTAGGGTTTCCAAGGCTACAAATCTCTACGAAAGCAGATTCTCACATCTTCCTCCCATGGAGCCGCTGGTGGTTTTGAACCGCTGACCTTTCGGTTAGCGGCTGATCACTCTAACCACGGTGCCATCAGGGCTGCTTATGAGTGTTATTCTGTATTATTTTAAAGAACCACAGATGTACAGATTTGGGTTAATTGTAATCCTTGGTTCATGATATTCTATCGTCAGTTATCCATATGTGGCATTTATTTATTCAGTTACTTATTTATTCATTTTACTAAGATAACACTCAAGAATACACTATGCAACCCAATAATTAGAAGTCTGGTAACACATTTATGTATGTGATCCTCCCAATTATTTTCCTGTGCTTCTCATCACCCACAAATTAGATACAACCCTGAATTTTGTGTTACTTATTCCCTTTAAGACTGAATAGTTTTAGAAATATGTATACATGTACACATATACCATATATTATTTAGTTTTAGTTATTTTTTAATTTTATAGGTTGTCTTCTGAAATTTGATTTTTTGATTTACATTAAGTTAGTAAGATTCATCCATGTCGTAGTGAATATGTGGCGTTATTAGGCTCGCTGGTTGGTAATATTCTATTGTTTGAATATACTGTCATTTAATTATTCATTCTCTTAGGGTTGTTTCCAGCCTTTTACTATTATGAAGGGTGGTGAGGTGAAAGTTTTTGTTCATGTCTTCTGGTGATCCCATGCAAATATGTGTCTTGGGTGTATACCAAAAAGTTGAATTGCTAAGTTTTAAAATATGTGACTGTTCGAAATAATGCCTTATTTTCCAAAGCTGATTATACCAATTTACAGTTCTACCAGCAATTGATAAGAGATCCAATTGATCCTCATACTCTTTTTAATACTTGGTATCTTTGTTGTTGTTGGGTGCTGTCAAGTCAGTTCCAACTCATAGCGATTCCGTGACGGAGTAGAACTGCCCAATAGGTTTCCTAGGCTGTAATCTTTATGGAAGCAGATCACCCGGTCTTTTTCCTACATGGCCACTGGGTGGATTCGAACTACCAACTTTTCAGTTAGCAGCCGAGTATCTTTAGAGGTCTAAAATTTTTATCAGCAGGGTGGGTAAAAGTGTTAGGTCATTAGGGTCTTATTTTGCATTTTCCCTATCACCAATGAAGTTGAACATCTCTGTATATGGTTATTGTCCATAAATGTTTTTTCTTCTGTGAAATGACAAGTTTCTCACTTTACTATTATATAAATTCTTTAATTTTTTTTTAAACTATCCTCTGTCAATTGTATGTGTTGCAAATATACTCTTCATT
>NW_004444045.1:6875252-6876341 GCF_000243295.1 Trichechus manatus latirostris | reverse complement strand
TTGGCTGTAATCTTTACAGAAGCAGATTTCCAGGTCTTTCTTCCACAGATCTGCTAGGTGGGTTTGAACCGCCAACCTTTCAGTTAGCAGTCAAGTGCATAACCCTTTGTGCCACCAGGGTTCCTTTTCTCAGAGGGAATGGAGTCGCAAAGAGGTGAATCAGTCTTCTGGCTTTATTGCCTTCCTTTCCTGGTCAAATCCCACAGTCTATCCCTTCAGTCACAACTTCCTTGTCTCTTCCTGCTTCCACCACGCCTTACAAATCCATAGTCCTGATCATTCCAGTCCCCTGACTTGTCTGCTCAGACACAAGTTTGTGGAATGATGCTTGACACACTTCTACCACATGCAGACTGGTGACACTAAACATTCTTGCCTCAATTGTTAGCCTCAGCCCAAAAAGAAAATCATTTTTTCTTTGCCAGTACTGTCTTCCAATGCCTTACTATTCCATTATAAATAAAATTTTTAAAAATCATTAAATAAAATCTCCAATACAAAATAATATAGAGAAAATTAAAAAAAAAAAAAAACTGTCTGTAGTCCCTTTCTTCAAAAAAAACAGAAAGCAATTTTTTAGGTACCCCCCCGTCCATGGATAGGATAATTTCGCATTATTATATTCATGTAGTATATGCAGTTTTGTATCCTACTATTTTTTCATTCTTTTTTTTATTGTAATTTACATGAAGGTTTACAGAGCAAATTAGTTTCTCATTAAACAATTAATACACATATTGTTTTGTAATGTTGGTTGCCAACCGCACGATGTGTCAATACTCTCCCCTTCTTGACGTTGGGTTCCCTGTTACCCGCTTTCCTGTCCCCGCCTGACTTCTCATCCTTGCCCCCGGGCAGGTGTGCCCATTTGGTTTTGTTTTGTTTTATGGGCCTGTCTAATCTTTGGCTGAAGGGTGAACCTCAGGAGTGACTTCAGTACTGAGTTAAAAGGGTGTCCAGGGGCCACACTCTTGGAGTTTCT
This sequence comes from Trichechus manatus latirostris, assembly GCF_000243295.1. Classification (NCBI taxonomy): domain Eukaryota; kingdom Metazoa; phylum Chordata; class Mammalia; order Sirenia; family Trichechidae; genus Trichechus; species Trichechus manatus. The sequence goes on along the minus strand of NW_004444045.1, from coordinate 6,875,359 downwards.
CCACTCTCTATCTGACCAGTAAGTCTGGTCTTTTTTTGTGAGTTAGAATTTTGTTCTACATTTTTCTCCAGCTCTGTCCAGGACCTTCTATTGTGATCCCTGTCAGA
>NW_004444045.1:6872536-6873973 GCF_000243295.1 Trichechus manatus latirostris | reverse complement strand
TTGAGGTTCTCAGAGTACACCCTATTATTATATGTGGCCATTTTCTTCTAACACATATTTATTCACTTAGGTTATTCATACTTAAATTTTAAAACAAATTAAAGACCATCTCCTTGGTGGAGACTTCCTTAGCTCTACTTCCTCCAAACAAGCAGATTTGAGCACCCACTTTTTGGTCTTCACTTAGAATCTGTGTATACATTTACAACAGCATGCATTACATTGCATGAAATATGGTTGTTTTTATCCCAAGCCCTTTGAACCAATGACTTCATCTCCAGTGTGTCATGTAATGCATGGCACACATGCGTAGAGTAAGATTCATTTAAAGAGGATTCTGTAAGTGTTGCTTTGGCTTATCTCTCTGGCCGTATCTGAGTGTCAAACTCTTGCTTTCAATAGGTAGGGAGCATCAGCAAATAAAACTATCTTTTAAAAACTATATATATATTTCCCTTTTAATAGATGCAAAACTGAGTCAGAGCAAGGTATCATATTTACCGACTGCTATGGTCAAAATCCTGGTGGTGTAGTGGTTAAGTGCTTCGGCTGCTAACCAAAAGGTTGGCAGTTTGAATCCACCAGGTGCTCCTTGGAAACCCTATGGGGCAGTTCTACTATGAGTCGGAATCGACTTGACGGCAATGTTTTGTTTTTTTTTTTTTAGTGGTCAAAAGGGACCTTAGTTAGATAATCTTGAGCAGGGTTCTCAACTCAGGGTAATGTGTGGAGAATGTATTACCACCTCACCTAAAATATGCTGAGAACCAGTAATTCTCCTCCAAATGTCTTTTTTTATAAATGGATAACTGAGATCCAAAATATAAGAAGGCTTGTCTAGGACCAAAGGGTAGGCTCAAAACATTTGTGAGTCTTGACTTCCAAAACCATACTTCCATCAAAGCAAGTCTTCAAAGACTTCTCTTATAGTTACGGTTCTCTAGTATCTCCATTCTTACCCTGAAAGCGGAAGAGAATTAGGTTGCTGTTGTGATAATATGCACTAGATATCATAATGGCAAGATTCATGTCTTCTATGAGTCAAAATCCTCACAGATCCTGGAACAGTGCTTTCAATTCTTTTCAACGCAGAATGATTAATTTTCTGCTACATACAAGACACCATTTGATGGACTGCTATGGCCAGTTTAGCCTTTAAATCATTTTTCCTATGCAAAACTGCATCCAGTTATATGGATAGATAAGCTGGACAAATATATTTATTTAATCATTTAACAAACGTATTCCAAGCACCTACAATGGAATAGGCACTGTTTTGGGTAATGATAAGAAAGCATAGATAACACGGACACAGTCCCTGTGCTCCTGGAGCTTTCAAGCTAGTGGAGGAATCAGATATAAGTAAACAACAAAAAATTACAGCATGTAATAAGTACTGAGCATGAAACAAACTGGAGGCTGTGATAGAGAATAACG
>NW_004444045.1:6866345-6868093 GCF_000243295.1 Trichechus manatus latirostris | reverse complement strand
GAAATCCATATTGCCAACTGATTTAACTGAACTGCTTTCCTTTTTGTTCAACTATTTTACCTAATGAGGAGCCCTGGTGGTACAGTGGTTAAGTGCTTGGCTGCTAACTGAAGGGTCGGCAGTTTGAAACTACCAGCTGCTCTGCAAGAGAAAGATGTGGCAGTCTGCTTCCTTGGAAACAGTATGGGGAAGCTCTGCTCTGTCCTATAGGGTTGCTAAAAGTTGGAATTGACAGTAACAGGTTTATGTTGCCTACTTAGGCTCGACAATATCAGGGCTAAAGTTCAAACACAAGTTAATGTCTGCATTCAGAAAGTGTTTAGTAATTTTGACAATAGTTATACCAACTTGATCCCTAACAAGGATAATTCTTTATTTAAATTAGAATATGCAGCCTCAGGTTATGCTGTATCTTTTATCAAATGAAGTGTGCTTGAGATTTTACACACAGGTATTTAAGTGGTAGGCGCTCAGTAACCCAGCCAACATCTTCTAGCTCTAGTACTGATTGACAACACATACATTTACAGTTAAGCTCAGAAATTATAACCCTTTACAACTGAAAGGTAAACATAATCTGTTTGCTTATTTTTCTTTCTTGCTGTGAAGATTTGTCAGCATTTCTCTAGCCAAATGTGGTCTAAGCCTTCAGTGTTGTGAGGAAATTTTCAAATCAAAGCTGATCCAATGTACTCATCCTCCTTCACTGCTCTCTCTAGAGATATAGATGATATCGATATAGCCATAGGTATAGACAGATACAGACACACACACACACACGTGTATGTATATGTGTGTGTGATTATATATCTCTATATATCCAAACTCCATCTTCATTTTTAAACAGAAGATAAAGTTGAAAAGCAGCAAAACTCCAAGGGCAATTCTACCTGGAGAGAATGAGCTTCCCAGAGACCAGATAGATATCCTCTACGTTTCTGTACTTTTGCAATGATGGAAGATACACCCAGAGATGCAGCTCTCAACCCTGAGAACAAACACTCTGAAGATCATACCAGAAAACTAGCAACATACTTCAATGAGAAATGGGTCCTATGCATCAGAACATTAACAATTACCTTTGAGGATTATGGATTTTACCAATTAGCATGTTCTTGACAAACACATCACTTCTTCGTGGAAGTAGATTTGATTTTCTTCACCTAACCGTCAGTTGCCTTATTCAATGACCTTAGAGATGACAGACCTGGGATTATTCTGAGCCCTAGGGTGGGTCTGTAAAATGTTTTGTATTTCTTAAAAAAGAAAATAGATTTTCTATCAGAAGACATGAGTTTGAGGCTTAGTCCCCATACTCATTAATTGTGTAACATTGCACAAGATATTTAACATTTCTGTGGCTTGGTATTTTCATGTACTTAGAGATGATTAATAAGATTAATAATAACTATAAATTTGACTAGACTTTGGTGAGTTTTAAGTAAGATGATATTTAGAAAAGAGCTCTGAAACGCCTATTCTTTAGAAACAGTCTGTATTTTTAGAGAAAGTTTAGGTATTTTGTTCTTTGCAATTTTCCTCTCATCTCGAACTTAATTTCTGTGAGCCTGAGACTTCCCTCTCTAAAGCAAGGCGCATAATTAGTATGTTGCAAGTTTGTTGTGAAGTTTAAATGTTATAATAGGATATTGAACCATGTAAAGTGTTTCTGTAGATTAAAGTGGTTAAATAATGGCAATTTCATGTGCTTCAACCTAATTTTTGTGTGCCTGATATTCCCCCTTTGC
>NW_004444045.1:6854974-6865150 GCF_000243295.1 Trichechus manatus latirostris | reverse complement strand
TCATGATCATTGTTATGCTTAAGCTCATTGTTGCAGCCACTGTGTCAATCCATCCCACTGAGGAAATTTTCCTAGGCCTTTGGATGCCTTCTTGTACAGTATACAAAGGCAGTTCTGTCTTTTCAATTTCATTTAGTGTAGGCAACCTTTTGATCCACATTTCAGTCAACCAAACAAATAAACTATTAGATCCTTTTGTAACCTCTTGAGCTGAAACATTGAAGAATCTCTGCTTATTGGTCCCATATCAATAAACTCAGACTGATCCAATTTTACATTATTTGCACCATTATCTCACACCCTTAATAGCCTTTGCCATGCATATTACCCAAGTTTCTGTTTGTATATATTTGTAAAAAATCTAGCGATTCCTTTAGCGTGTAGCATACCTCCTCATGGAGCATACTTTGTAGTTCACCTCTTGGGGTTCACTAGAACTTAAGTTTAGTTATAAATTTAGAAGGAAAAATAGGTGGCAGGGGTGGGTTCTACAGATATTCAGCAATGTCTTTTAAGGTATCAAATACACAATCACACAGAACCTTGTCTCACATATATTCAATCCAATGGTGGTGATACGTTGTGTATTTCTATTGCCACATCATGAGATGGATTAACAGTGCTCTGTTTACTACCGGAAATAGAGTCATTAGTGCCTTTAAGTCTAGCCAGATTTGGGAATGAATACAGAAAACTCATCCTTAAGATTTTGTTCCTCTAGAACCACTGTCAGTACCATATGTCTTAGTCTGGGTTCTCTGGAGAAGCAAACTTAGTGAAGCACATATAAACTTATATAGAGAGAAATATTCCTCAACGAAATGATTCATGCAATTGTGAGGAAATAGCTCACACAATTGTGGGGCTGGCAAGTCCCAAATCCATGGGTTATGCAACAGGTTGAAGTCCTCTGCTAGCTCATGTGGTTGCAGCGTCAGGCTGGAGGCCTCTGCTGGTGCATAGAATTGCCGGGGTTGGTGAATCCAAAATCTGCAGGTCAGATAGCAGGCTAGACAATTTTGCAGGCTTGTGTTCCAAGAACTGGAAGTCAGGCTACAAGAAGAGTCCAGGGTCAAGAAAGATAGTGAGCTGTGGCAGGAGATCCATTTATATACTGGAGGCCGGCCACATCCCCATGGAAACTCCTCTTTTAACTGATTGGCTGCTCACATCAGATCACAAAATGGGAGGTGATTACATAGTATCTGCCAAACCACTGAGAATCATAGTCTATGCAAGTTGACACATAACATTAACCATCACAAGTAGCTACATTAATATCAGAGGAAATAAAGTTTCTAGCAAAGAAAATCACCAGAGAGAGAAGGACACTGCCTAGTGATAAGAGTCAGTCCACCAAGAGCACATAAAAACCAAACTGAACCCATTGCCATCGAGTCGATTCTAACTCATAGTGACTCTATAGGACAGAGCAGAATTGCCCCATAGGGTTTCCAAGGCTTTCATCATTGTGGGAGCAGATTGCCACATCTTTCTCCCACAGAGTGACTAGTGGGTTTGAACCACCCACCTTTTGGTTAGCAGTCAAGTGCTTAACCACTGAGCTACCATAGCTCCTTTTCAAGAGCACATACCAACCTAAATGTGTATGCACCAAATAACAGAGCTGCAAATATGTGGAACAAAAGGTGATACAACTGAAAGGAGAAAAGATAAGTCAATAATTAGAACTGGAGACTTCAGTACCCTTTTCTAAGCAATTAGTAGAACTAAATAGGAAATCAGTAAGAATGTAGACGAAAACAACATTTATAGAACATTTCACACAACAAGAGCAGAATACATATTATTTTTTCAAGCACCCATAGAAACATATACCAACATAGATCATATCCTGGGTCATAAAACAAACAAACAAAAGAATTGAAATCATACATAGTATATTTTCTGACCACAATGGAATCAAAGCAGAAATCAACCACAGAGGTATAAAAGGAAAATCTCCAAACACTTAGAAATTAAACAACACATTTCTAAATAATTCATGGATCAAAGTGTAAGTTTCAAGGACAATAAAAAAACACATTGAACTGAATGAAAATATCAATTTTCAAAATTTGTGGGACACAGGTTTAGCAATGGTAAAAGGGATACTTATAGCACTAAATGCTTATATTAAAAAAAGGAAAAATTCAAAATCAATAATTTAAACTCCTATCTCAAGAAACCAGAAAAGAAAATAAATTCAAAGCAAGCAGAAAGAAAAAAATAATAAAAAGCAGAAATCAATAAAATTGAAAACATAAACATAGTAAAGAAAAATCAATGAAAAAACGAGTTGGTTTTTTAAAAAAAATCAATAAAATTCATAAACCACTAGCAAGAGTGATAAGAAAAAGAGAACAAATGACCAATAATTTCATTTATTAGATAGGTAGATAGACAGACAGATAGATACATAGATATCTACCATCGAGTTAACTTTGATTCATGGCTACCTCTGTACAATAGAACAAAACACTGTCCAGTCCTTCATCATCCTCATAATCTCCAGCATGTTTGAGTCCATTGTTTCAGCTATTGTGACAACTCATCTCTACGAGGTCTCCCTTGCCCTCATTGGCCCTCTACTTCACCAAACGTGATGTCCTCCTCTAGTGATTGATCCTTCCTGATAATGTGTCCAACGCAAGTGAATCAAACAATGTTCTGTCGCCATCCATAAGGTTTTTATGGGTTAATTTTCAAAAGTAGATTGTTATCCCTTTCTTCCTAGTCTGTCTGTATTAGTCTAAAAGCTCCACTGAAACCTGTTCACTATGGTGACCCTGCTAGTACTTGAAATACTACTGGCATAGCTTCTAGCATCACAGCAACACACAAGCCACCACAGTAAGACAAACTGACAGACAGGTGGTAGATTTCATTCATTACAAAGAATGAAACAGGAGCTATCACTACAGACCATTCAGGCATCAAAAGGATAAAGGAGAATACTACAAATAATTCAGAACACATAAAGCTCACAACTTAGACAAAATGGACCACTTTCTCCAAAAAAAAAAAAAACTACCACAACTCACCCAATATGCTATAGATAATTTAAATAGCCCTATAATTATTAAAGAAGCCCAGGAGGTGCAGTGGTTAAGCAGCTCAGCTGCTAACTAAAACGTTAGCAGTTCAAACTCACCAGCTGCTCCGTGGGAGAAAGAGGCAGCAGACTGCTTCTATAAAGATTTACAGCCTTGGAAATCCTATGGAGCAATTCTACTCTGTCCTATAGGGTCACTATGAGTTGGAATGGACTTGATAGTAATGAGTTTTTGTATAATTATTAAGGAAATTATATTTGTATTTTTAAAATAACTCCTTCCAAAACTCTCCTGACCCAGATGGTTTTACTGTAGAATTCTAGCAAAGCCTTAAATGAGAATTAACACCAATTATACACAATCTTTTTCAGAAATTAGAAAAGGAGGAAACATTTTCCAATTCATTTCGTGAAGCTGGTGTTACTTTGATACCAAAACCAAAAGTAAAAAGCAATAAAGAAAAAGAAGACTTCAACTAATACTGATAATTCAAAACTTTGAGACTGTAGATGCAATATCCTTAAAAAAAATAGTAGCAAATAGAAGTCAGCAATATATAAAATGAATTATACACATGTCCAAGTGTGGATTATTCCAAGGATGCAAGGTTAGTTCAATATTTGAAAATCAGTTGATGCAATTTGCAATATTAACTGGCTAAAACAGAAAAATCATAAGATTACATGAAAGTGTATTTTACAAAATGCAACACCTATTCATGATTAAAAAAAAAAAAAACTCCTAGAAAACTAAGGATAGAGGGAAACGTCTACAACTTAATAAAGAGCATTACTACTTACGAAATAAGTACAGTTAACATCATCCTTAGTGGTGAAACACTGAATGCTTTCCTCCTTTGATCGAGAACAAGGCAAGTATGTCCACTCTCACTACTCTTATTTAACAAAGTACTGGAAGATCGAGCTGCAGAAATAAGGAAAAATAAATAAAAGACATACAGATAACAAAGGAAGAAACAAAACTACCTCTATTTGCAGATGACATAATTGTCTACCTGGAAAATTTCAGGTACTCTACAAAGACAAACTGCTAAGAGCAATTTGCAATTGCTTTTTAAAAAACGGAAATACTTAGGTGTAAATCTATCAAACTATGTACAAGACTGGCATGTTGACAACTACAAAATGCTAATGAAATAAAAAAGATTGAATTGAATAGAAGAATATATCGTGTCCAGAGTTTAGAAGACTTGGCACAGTAAAGATGTAATTTATCCCCAAATTTAGATATGCGTTTAATGTAATTGGAAACCCTGGTGGTGTAGTGGTTAAGAGCTGTGGGTGGTAACCAAAAGGTCGACAGTTTGAATCCACCAGGCACTACTTGAAAACCTTACGGAGCAGTTTCACTCGGTCCTATAGGGTCGCTATGACTCGGAATCGACTTGACGGCAATGAGTTTTTTTTAATGCAATTTTTATCAAATTTCCAGCAAAATTATTTATAGGTATAAAGATTATTCTAAAATTTACCTTGAAAGGCAAAGGAACTAAAATACCTACAGCAATTTTGAAAAATAATATGTAATGGGAGGAATCAGTCCACTACATTTCAAGACTTACTATATAGCCACAATAATCAAGACTGTGCAGTATTAGTGGAAGGATAGTCACATAGATCAATGGGATAGATAACCCAGAAATAGACCAATACAATAAAACCACCTGGCTTTCGACAGGGGTGCAAAAACTATTCAGTGGAGCAAAGATGGCCTATTAAATAAATAGTGCTGGAGTAATTGAACATCCATAGGCCAAAAGATGAACCTAGACCCAAGCCTCACAGCTTATACAAAAAATAACTCAAAATGGATAACAGACTTAAATGTAAAATTATAAAACTTTTAGGAAAATATATAGGAGAAAATCTTCAAGATCTGGGGTTAGGCAAAGAGTTCTTGGATTTCACACCAAAAGGCCTGTTGAAAAAAGAAAATCGATAATTTAAACTTCATTAAAAGTAACACATTTTGCTTAATAAAATATTCTGTTAAGAGAATGAAAAGACAGCTATAGTCTTGGAGAAAATATTTGCACTTCACATTTATGACTAAGAACTAGTATCTAAAATATATAACGAACACTTAAAATTCAACAATAAAAAAACAATCTATTTAGAAAATGGGCAAAGATAGACATTTTACTGAAGAGGATATACAGATGACAGATAAGCAATTAAAAAAAAAAAAGTTCAACATCATTAGTCTTAATATATCGGCTTTATTTGCAATAGCCCCAAACTGGAAACAATCCAGATGTCCTTCAACAGCTGAATGGTTAACCAAATGGAGGTATATCCATAGCAAGGAATACTATTCAGAAATAAAAAAAATGAATAAACTATTGATACATGCAACAACCTTGATAAATTTCTAGAGAATTATGCTAAGTGAAACATAAATTTCAAAATGTTACATACTATATTATTTCAGTTATATAACATTCTCAAAATGAAAAAGAACATAGAAATGGAAAACAGATTAGTAGTTTCCAGGGGTTAAGGATGTATATGTGTGTGTGTGTGTGTGTGTGTGTGTGTGTGTGTGTGGTATTGAGGGTAATGGATATGGCTATAAACGATAACTTGAAAGATCCTTGTTTAAATGCAAATGTTGTGTTTATTGACTGTATCAATGTCAATATCCTGGTTGTCATATTGTCCTACATTTTTGCAAGATATTTCCACTGGGTGGAAACTGGATAAAGAACACAAGGGTTCTCTCAGCATTATTTCTTACAACCACACATGAATCTATAATTATCTCAAATTTTTAAAAATTAATAAAAACATTCACTACAAAAAATTGCTGTTATTTATGCCTTGTGTTAACTCATAAATATGAGGAATACAAAACATTCACGGATCCAGGAGATAACAAATGAGCTCCTGGGATGTGGAGTTAGATAGAGAAATAGCAAGAGTCAGGAAAGCAAAAATAACCTCCCTCAAAACAAACACCCAGCAAGTTTAGAACAAGATACACAGAATTCACCAAAGCAGTAAAGATACCAAAAGGTGATTTCAAATCACCATGGTGGGTAGTACTTCTGCAGAAGTTACTGGGATATTCAATCACTGAACAGATCCAAAGTAAAGTGGGAAAATGTTGGTTTTTATTCAACTTATCACTGAGATTTGGGGAAATGCGATTTAACATAGACTTAAACTGATAATGTCCACCCTCCTCCAGATCCTGCAAAAAAAATTCAATATAGTGCTTACTAAAGAAATCAAAAGATTCAGTATGTGGTGTGGCTAACTTAATAAAAAATAAAGGCTGGTGTAATTAAAACTATTTTTCTGAGATTTCATTGTAAAATGGAACAAAGAAAAATTCCTATTTTGGACTCCTGGAATGTGAATTTAGATCTCTGGTACACCCCTCCACTTAAGAAGAATCAAATGAGACTGAGAATACACATTGTATCTTCGTTTATTTTTTTCAATGAGAAAAGCAATATTCTCCCGCAGATACATAAAGTGCTTCACAGAAAACATGCAGTACACTAACTAGAAAATCAGCTAATTTGAGCAGCATATCTTTCCATTTACTAACTTTACTAACTCTCAAAGAGATCTCTTCTAGCCCCCCAAAAAGTACATTTGAGTGAGAGAAAGATGTTTCAAAGATATTGTTTTGCTAAGCTTCTCATTGTGCTTCTGAACAGAGTACGAAGACATGGTTTGATGATTCTTTTTTCTTCTTTTCTTTAAAAGGATAGCTAAGTTAAAATTTCATGAATGTCAAAATTCAGGGGTGCTGCAGTGAACTTCTGTATAAACTTTCCTGTGACATTTTTTGAAATGAAATATGAAATTGATGCAAAATGCCTCCCAATCCCTGCACAAAAGAGTAGAAATATTTGTAAATAAACTTCCCTCTCCTCATTCTCCCTCCTTCCTGCTCTTATGCATTAGGCCCTAAATTAATCCCTCTCTTTGAGAGCTTCTAATTCTGGAACTTGTATTGTCCATATGAGGTGGGCTCCCTAAGAACTGTTGTTGTTGTTAGGTGCCGTTGAGTCGGCTCTGACTCATGAACGCCCTATGTATAACAGAACAAAATGTTGCCCAGTCCTGTACCATCTTGCAATCATAGATATGCTTGAGCCCATTGTTGCAGCCATTGTGTCAATCCATCTCATTGAGGATCTTCCTTTTTTTCACTGACCTTCTACTTTACCAACCATCATGTCCTCCAGGGATTGGTCCCTCTCAACAGTGTGTTCTGTGTTGGGATATCTAATCAATTTAAGTAATTAGCACTCAGAATCATTGACTTGCCAACGGACTTTAAAAGATGTTTTGACGTTAAATAACAAAAACAAAGGAATAAAATATTTCTAGGGATATTTGGTAAAGAATGGTAGATTGAACACGTTTCCACTCTCTTCCCAAATACAAATGAAACTAAGGAACAAAACAAGGTAAGAAGCTAGGTAGATTAGAAGGAGAAAAAGAATGGAAAGGGAGGGAAAGGAGGGAAAGGAGGTAAAGGAGGAAGGGGTGGGGGTGGGGACAAAAAAAGAAAGAAGATACTAGAACAAATGAGAAATAATAATTTAAAAAAATGGAAAGTGAATAGAAAGGTTTACCAAAAGTGGTAAAATCTGAAACCTAAGTTCCTAAAGAGGATGTTACTATGATATAAGGCAATTCACTTCACTGAACTCTCAGTGGGGCTCAAGGGAAGAAAAAAAAAAATATAAGTGTTGTGAGATGGTGACAACAAAAGTCTTGACTGAATTACTTCATAAGAAGACGTTGGCCTCCTTTGTCTTGTCAACAAGGCAACTACTCCTTTCCTATCAACATTCTGACAGGAGACTAGGGGAATACAAGAGAGGCTCCATATTTGGTGGCAGCAGATACAACAACAAAAATAACAGGCATAAGGGGCTTCTGATATTGGGGGATTATGTGAAAACCTGCACACTAAAGTCGAGACCCACAGACCTTTGTCTCTTATAAGCTGCTAGAGAAAAGACAGCTGTGAAACTGGAGGATTCTTCTATGGAAGTACAGATAAATGCATGTGTTTGGGCATGTGTGCATGCATGTTCGTGTATACACACACACATACACAAACACACACACGTCTAAAGACATTAGCATACGTTTATTCCTCAAGGAAACGACCAGTCTGTATCTAATAACACTTCCGGGAAGCCCACAAGTCAGCACACCCTACTTTTGTACATACAATTTCAATCAGCACTTTGGTAACTTATTATGAAAAATTAATGAACAAACCAGAATTATCAGACATTTCAGAAAACCTCTAAAATGAACGTTAAAGGACCAAATAAACATCATGGGGTAAAAGAAATACATGCCCTGAGATAATATAGAGATAATACAGTAAACAGAAGGAAATATATAGTGAAAAAAAGCTATAATATCCTCAGAGAAAGCAGAATTGCATTCATGAAACAGAAACAGGAAGCTATAAAAATGGAACAATTAGAAATTTAAAAACATTATAGCAGAAATTTTAAAAATATACATTTTGGTTGGAAGATAAAACTAAGGAAATTGCTTAATAAATAGACCAAAAGATAGAAAAAGACAGAAAGTATGAGATTAAAAAAAGAAAATACAAATTTTAATTCAAGATGTTCAGTGTACAAATAGAAATTACCAAAGGATAGAAGAAAAAAAGAATATAGTCATAGAACCAATTCAAGAAATTTTATCAGAACTGAAGGACATGAGTGCCCAAATTAAAAAGACCCACTAACAAGCCAGGAAAAAACAGTAAAATATCTACCTCACAATGCAGAATTATGAAATTTCAGAAAAATTTGGATAAAATAAGATAAAAAATAAGAAAATAAGATCCCAAGAGAAAATAAGTTCCCAAGAGAAAAATAAAAACTAGTAACATACAAAACATATGAAAGAAGACTATCTCTGAACTTTTCAAAAACAATAAAAGCTAGCAGACAATGGCGTAATGTTTTCATAATTCTGAGGGAAAGTAGTTTCCTCTTTTAATTCACTTTTCTTGAAGACAAACTATTATTCAGTTTTTACAGAAAAAAATCACTTTCTGGGCCTCAGACTGGGTTTCTCAGGAACCGCTGAGGGATATAAGCCTCCAAGTAAAGGTCATCCTCAAATAAAGGAAACATGGAAACCCCTAAAAGGAGAAGACATAAGACAAGGGATCTCAAAAGGAGGGGGGAACCTCAAGTGTGGTTACGAGATGATATCTATACATGAGGGCCAAAGAGCAGCAAGTTCGCAGTGAAGCAAAAGGAGAGAGGCCTTCAAGAAGGTGTATAGGAAGGTACTGAGACGGTTTATTACCTAATAGGTTTGACTACGTTAAGGGGTGGTCTACAGATCCTGAAGATCTGGGAGAAGGGAATTACTAATAGGTACAGGTTGGTGGCTCCTCAAAAGATTAGATGAAGAATTACCATATGATTCAGCAATTCTACTCCTAGGTACATATCCAAAACAATGCAAAGCAGAAATGCACACAGACACTTGTACACCAATGTTATTGAAGTATTATTTACAGTAGCCAAAAGGTGGAAACAGTCTAAATGTCCCTTCACAGATGAATGAATAAACAAAATATGGTACATACAATGGAATATTATAAAGAATTATAAAGAAAAACAAAGTCCTGATACATGCAAAAGGACAAATATTGTATGATACCTCTTATATGGAAATATCTAAAGTAGGCAAGTGTGTAGAGACCAATGTTTATTAGTGGTTCCCAGTGATGGGATGAGTCCCTGGGAGGCACAAATGGTTAAGCACTAGACTGGTTAAGCTAGAGGTATGGTGGTGAGAGGAACTGAGGTGTGGTGTGTTCTCCTTTAGTAGATAAACTATCCATAGATACAAAACAAGATTAAGGAGGGAAGGAAGTCTGAATATATTACAGAGAAAGAGGATAATTAATGGTCTTAGGAGACATGGTGTTGTCCCTGGGTAGCACGAAGTGTCCCATGCTCATCTACGAGCTGAAAGATTGGCAGTCTGAACCCACCCCGAAGCACCTCTAAAAAAAGGCCTGGTGATTTGCTTCCAAAGCTCACAGCCTTGAAAACTCTAAGGAGCAGTTCTACTCTGCACACATA
>NW_004444045.1:6853002-6854610 GCF_000243295.1 Trichechus manatus latirostris | reverse complement strand
ACCTAATATTCCTATAGTCATTATAATGAAAATATTATATATTTACTGAGCAAATATTGTGATATTGAAAGGATGAGGAGAAGAGGATTGGAAAATTGTGTGTGTTTCTACACATGTGTGTCACACGGCCAAAAGTTCATCTTTCAGAGTAAGAGTTCAACAGATAATTTCTAGATGGACGAATTAAAGAAAAACAGTGTTAGCATATTACTCTGAAACAAAGAGGCACATCAAAGAAGAAATTGCTAAAATAATGAAAGTAGCTGAAAGCAGCTAAAAAGACTTGTAAATGATTTATTCTCTTGAATGGAACTCAGTGGTAAAGAAGGCTTGGACTGGGAAATTTATTTTTTTAGCTTTGTGGTATAACATTTTACTTTTTAAACCATGTATATGTATTATTTTGATAAAATAACATTTTTCAGAAAGTGAAAACTTCATTTAGGCCAAATACTTTAAAGCTTTTGAATTGACATTTTAACTTTCATGAAGTCTTCCAGCCTCCACTTGAAGATCTCCAGGGACAGGAAGCTCACTTCCTCCTGCAGTAGGCTACTTTATCTTCCCATGAAAAGACAGAAAGAGAGAGGGAGAAAGAAGATTGTGTTTTTCTCCTGAGCATTTCTTTTCATTATAATCTCATGATACTTTCACACCTATAATGATAATAATTTCATGTGTTAATTGAGTGCTTACTATGACAATAATAAATTACGTGTGACTTTACATACACTATTTCATTTTCCTGGCCTCCCCATGAAGTAGGTGTAAGCCCTCTGAGACCTTGTCTCCTGAGTTGTGAAATAAGGGGTCTAAACCAAATCTCTGTAATTCTAAAACCCGTGATAGTTTCGTCAAAACCTCAAAACAAAAACCAAACCCGTTGCTGTCAAGTCTGACTCATAGTAACTCTGTAGGACAGAGTAGAACTGCCCTGTAGGATTTCCAAGGGGCACCTAGTGGATTCAAACTGCTGACTTCTTGGTTAGCAGCTGTAGCTCTTAACCACCCTGCCACCAGGGTTTCCATAAAAACCTCAGTTACTCAAAACCCTTAGCGAATGATTCTTAACAGTAATGATTCTTCAGTCTGTTGTAGGATATCATAAACTGTCATAATAACACAGAGTAAGAAAGCAGAGAGTCAGGTGAGAATAACTGTTGAGGACAAAGTAGGCCCTGACTCTGGAGATGGAGCTAGACAGTGTATGGTTCACAATACTATTAATGGAAATCACAGAAATTTTTGTTGCACTAAGGGCAACTAAGATGTAGGGTCAGTAGGGTAATAGGGTAGAGCAACAGGATGAGGATTTTGGCTTTATTAGATAATTGCCTTTGGGGAAACTTAAAATAGATATGTTCCCAGTCACTGGTTCAAGATTTATGCAAAGACTCTGATGCTCAGAAGAGAAGAAAATGGCATAACTAATGCAGGGAGGTTAGCAAAGAGCTCTAAGTCTATGTTAGTGGGGAGAGACAGGGTATTCTTTTTGGTTTAATACACTCACTTAACTGCCAAGTAGCATTAGATACCATAGACACAATTACCTGCCAATGGGAATCTTTCTTAGTTGAGTAGCAAAGGCTTTCATTTCATTAGAAAAAC
>NW_004444045.1:6850989-6852006 GCF_000243295.1 Trichechus manatus latirostris | reverse complement strand
AATATTGACATTCAAAGAGTAAAAGTTCTTAATTTTGACAGAATCCAGTTTATCAACTAAATCTATAAAACTCCTAGGTGAAAACATAAAAGAATATTTTGTGACCTTAAATAAAGCAAAGATTTCTTAGATACCACACTAAAGGAATGATCCATAAAAGAAAAAAAGGTCAGACCAGCCGCTCCTTGGAATTCCGATGGGGCAGTTCTACTCTGTCCTATAGGGTCGCTATAAGGTCAATATGAGTCGGAATCGACTAGACAGCAACGAGTTTGGGTTTGTGTTTTTTTTTTATCGTATGAGGTAAGGATCAAAGTTTTTTTTTTTTTTTCGCATTTGACATCTGTGACATCAGGACCAGCCAAACACATTCCATCCTCATCTCCAATTATATCAAACCAGTCCACGGAGGGTGAGACTATCCGCTTCTGATGCCAAATATGTGGCTCTACAAAAATATACTGCTGATAGAGACTGTATTGAATTTAGAGATTAATTGGGGAAGAACTGACATCTTGAAAGTATTGAGACTTCTGAAACATGGTGTATCTTTCTATTTAGGTCTTAATTTATCTCATCAATGTTTATAGTTTTCAATGTTTAGACCTTGCAAATATTGTCAGATTTACCCTTGTATCTTATTTTTGTTGCCATTGTAAATGGTATTGTTCTTTTAAATTTTGATTTCTGATTATTTATTGTCACTACATAGAAATAATATTGTATATTAATATTATATTCAACAATTTTGTTTAACTCACTTGTTAGTACTTGTAGTTTTTTGTACATCCCATAAGATATTCTACATGGACAGTAATTTCATTTACAAATAAAGACAGTTGTACTTCTTCCTTTTGAATCTGTATACCTTTGATTTTTTTGAAAAATTCATTTATTTCTGACTAGAAGCTTCAGTGCAATGCTGAATAGAAGTGGTGAGAGCAGATATTCTTCCCTTGTTCCTGATATTTTCTTTTGTTTTCTTTCTATATACGTCCATTATCTGGTTGAGGAATG
>NW_004444045.1:6847966-6848897 GCF_000243295.1 Trichechus manatus latirostris | reverse complement strand
CCATATTTTTCTGCTTCTGACAATTGCTTACTGGATGTGAGACTTGGTAAATTTTGTCTTGTTGGGTTCCGGATATTTTTGTATTCCTAAAAAATTTTAATCTTTGTTCTGGAATGCAAGTAAGCTACTTGGAAACAGTTTGATTCTTTTGGGTCTAGGGCTAATTTTATTCCACTATTGAGGAAAGATTCTTCTGTGCACTCCACTCAGTGTCCCAAGCATTATGAGGTTTTTCTACTTTAATGGGGGGAAGAGGGGGGCAAAAACAAAAACAAGCCTTAGTGAGTTCTGAGGAATTCTAATGGTTTTAGGTTATTATTTTTCTGGCAGTGTATAGTTTTCTCACGTGCATGAATTGATCAGATTTCAGCCAAAGACTAGAGAGAAATCTCCTGCAGATCTTCAAAGATTGCTCTATAACTTTCTCTCTTCTTTAGTACTCTGTCCTGTTATCTCTAGCATTTTGGCCTCCCTGGACTTCCAGCTCTCTGTCTTCTTGACTAAGGAAAATTGACATGTTCTACATGGTTTTCCCTTCCTACACCAAGGCCTGGAAAGTCTCCAGGCAGTAAATAGGGGAAATTATAAGGCTCACCTCATTTGCTTTCCATCTCTCAGGGATCACTGACCTTCATTACTTGATAGGCAATGTCTTTACAGCTAATATTTTTAGTTCACTCATCTCACCAATTTATTCCTAGATGAATTTTAAAATAACTTTGCTAATAGTCCCCCACACCCAAAAAATATCCTGTTGGTACTTTTCATTCTCTAAAAGTACGGAATAATGTAGGAGAATCGATATCTTTCCAATATTGAGTTTTTCCTTTCAGGAACATGATCTATTTCTCCATTTATATGCATCATAGTTTATGTTTTTTTGTAGTTTTATTCATATAGATACTATATACGACCTGCCAAATTTATTTCT
>NW_004444045.1:6845951-6846951 GCF_000243295.1 Trichechus manatus latirostris | reverse complement strand
CTAACATGTTAAGGGGATATGCTTTAAGCTTCCGTTTCCTTTGCTTACCATGTATTGTTTTATCAACATGTCCTTTATTTGCTTTTTTCCATTTCCCTAATAATTTAGAAGATTGTTTTAATAAAACATACTCTTAAATATTTAAATCATAAACTCTCAATTCATCGATGTAACAAGGGAAATTATTTATGGCTTCCCACCTATATACAATTAGATAGATAGCATACTTTTGCTCTTCCTGCACTCTCT
Organism: Trichechus manatus latirostris; assembly: GCF_000243295.1. Classification (NCBI taxonomy): domain Eukaryota; kingdom Metazoa; phylum Chordata; class Mammalia; order Sirenia; family Trichechidae; genus Trichechus; species Trichechus manatus. The sequence continues at coordinate 6,846,702 of NW_004444045.1, read as the reverse complement.
CCACCAATTCCCTACACACATTTTTTTAAAATATACTTTGAGACAGTAGATGCAGAATATAAGTACTAAATGTCATTTAAAAGGTCTTCTTTATCAAGAATTAGTTATATTTTAATTTTGATTTTACATATATTTATAATAATTCTTTAGTCTTACTTCTATGTATAACTAGTTTCAAGGTTCGCCAACAGTTTTTATACCAAAATTTTCCCATTCTTAAATTATTTGTTTTAATTTATCTGTGTTACCCAGAAGGTATGTTTAAATATGTTTCCCCACAGGAAAAAAATATATATATATGTATATAAACAGTGCACTTTCTGATCATATGCACATGACAATTCTTTCTCTTTCTTTCAGGTAAATTATAACTGATTTATCTTCTGATGGTTAAGTTTGCTTGTGTAAAGTCTTTATACTTACCTTTTGTTCCCCTGCTTGTATGCATGAAGAATTTTAATTTCTCTTGTGTAGATAGAAGCTTGATTGGGTCTAGAGCAGAGCTGCCCAATGGAATTTTGTGTTGATAGAAATATTCTATATTGATGCTTTGCAATATAATAGCCAGCAACCACTTGGGGCTATTGAATATTCAAATGTGGCTACTGCAAATTAATTTTATTTAATTAATTTTAATAACTACCCATGAGTGGTGGCTAACATATTAGATAATGTAGCTCTAGAATACTTCAGGATGGTAAGGAAGAAGGGGAGTTCTACTCGGGTAATCTTTTCATTTATTTTCATCTTC
>NW_004444045.1:6844208-6845200 GCF_000243295.1 Trichechus manatus latirostris | reverse complement strand
TTGTGTAAAAATATGGTACTTATTTCCAGTCCTTGACTGTTCAGGTTCCTAGGAATTTTTTTCTTTAAGGGTAATCCTGGCTTCCAATTCACTTTGGGTTAGGGGTGGGGTGAGGGCATTTCAGTCAAGTCTAAATTCATCCCAAGGAGTAAATCATTTTATGAATTCCATGAACGATCTTTCCATCTATGAAATTGCTCATTACACGGGTCTCCCTTGCCTCTATAGTCCACATCTTGATTGTACCCATTACCAAGACCTCTTTTGCCAAGGCCTATACTGATAATCCACCACACTTCTGTCAGTTTGTCTTATTGTGGTGGTTTGTGTGTTGCTGTGATGCTGGAAGCTATGCCACTGGTATTTCACATACCAGCAGGGTCACCCATGTTGGACAGGTTTCAGTGGAGCTTTCAGACTAAGACAGACTAGGAAGAAGGGCCTGGCAATCTACTTCTGAAAAATATTGGCCAGTAAAACCTTATGAAGTCTTGGATGTAGAGTAGCTGAAGTGAAAGGAAGAAATGATGAAGTAAAAGAGCTGAACAGGAGATTTCAAAGGGTGCCTTGAGAAGACAAAGAAAAGTATTATAATGAAATGTGCAAAGACCTGGAGTTAGAAAACCAAAAGGGAAGAACAAACTCAGCATTTCTGAAGCTGAAAGAAATGAAGAAAAAATTCAAGCCTCAAGTTGCAATATTGAAGGATTCTATGGGCAAAATATTGAATGATGCAGGAAGCATCAAAAGAAGATGGAAGGAATACACAGAGTCACTATACCAAAAAGAATTGGTTGAAGTTCAGGCATTTCAGGAGGTAGCATATGATCAATGACTGATGATATTAGAAGAAGAAGTCCAAGCTGCATTGAAGGCATTGGCAAAAAACAAGGCTTCAGGAATTGATGGAATACCAATTGAGATGTTTCAACAAAGGGATGCAGCTCTGGAAGCGCTCACTTGTCTATGCCAAGAAATTTGGAGGGCAGCTA
>NW_004444045.1:6841357-6843054 GCF_000243295.1 Trichechus manatus latirostris | reverse complement strand
TCTCTCAAGTACTTTGGGTGTATTATCAGGAAGGGCCAGTCCCTGGAGAAGGACATCATGCTTGGTAGAGGATCATCAAAAAACAGGAAGACCCTCAACAAAATGGATTGACACAGTGGCTACAACAATGAGCTCAAACATAGCAATGATTATGAGGATGGCTCAGGGCGGGGCAGTATTCCTTCTGTGTACATAGGGTTGCTATGAGTGGGAATGGACTCCATGGCACCTAACAATAGCAACAATTGGAACCTTTTTTCACAGGGCCTGCTGCTTAGTCATTGTTGCAAACTCAGGTCCCAAACTGATCTCTAATCTCTAGTGAACCTTCCCGATACTGGCTTGCATCATGAGAATCACAGTACCTGTTTTTGAAGATCACCATGCCGGTAAGTTGGAAGTATCAGTGTTATTTGTGGCATCAGAAACTCTGTCCCTCAAAGTATTTGATGTGTCCAGGGAACTTCTTAGCTTTTGCTTTGGTCCAGTTGTGCTGACTTCTGTCTTTTTTTTTTTTTTGTATGTTAACACTCATCTCTTCTTTTAGAGTCTGTTTTTATAAATCTTCTTGACAGTATAAACCATAAACCACATAGTTTATGAAATTTACTACTGTTTCCAGTTACAAATAGTTTTCAGAAGTATTTTTTTCTTGTGCAGGTTAAATTCTGTTATTTTTTACTACAGAATATTCTTATAGGTTACATTTTATGTGTTTTTCCTTCCTTCCTACATTATTTATTTCCTTCTTCAGGAGGGGCAGATCCATTCATCTAAACAAGGTGGGTAATTTCTTGTTGATTGTCTTTGCTGATTACTTTCTGACTCCTGCTCTTAGATCATATACCCATTGCCCTTGATTCCGACTCATAGCAACCCTACAGGACAGAATGGAACTGCCCCATAGAGTTTCCAAGGAGGGCCTGGTGGATTTGAACTGCTGACCTTTTGGTTAGCAGCCGTAGCTCTTAACCACTATGCCACCAGTGTTCCAGATCATATACAAGAGAGCCAAATTACGTCCGCAGACCCAAACCCAAATTCCAAATTGTTACAGCTTTTTATTTAGAGGGGCTGGCCTGAGCATTCTATGGTTGGCCTCGGGTCTTCTACTTGGTTACTTTCTTATTAGGATCATCCTTTAATCTATACAATCTGAAACAATCTGTGGTTCTTCCCATATCAGAAATAGTAAAAATACAACTCCCTAAGTGCAATTCTTTCACAACTCTCAGCTCTTTCTCTTGAAAAACTTGAGATCTAACTGGTAAAGTACCACTCTCTTTCCATTTTAACCCTCAATTATATTTCACACTGGGAAGTATTTTGTAGAATCATGTCAAAAGAGAAAGAAGAGGAATGCTAATCCAGCCCTGCTGTATAGAAGTTATCTTTCTTCTTTTTGAAAATGGAAGACCTCTCTTCGCAGAGATATGTGTTGATAGGATTAGATGGATTGAACTCCCTATCAACTTTTTCTCCATGTGGCCTTATCATTCTGCCTCAGTACTTCATCTGAGCTATGGTACATTTCAATTCCTCATTGAATCTGGCATATCCTAGAGTCTAGGACTTAGATCATTATTTTGTACTGTTGAAGATATGCGTATCTTGTTTTCACAATGATAAAGTAAGGTTGGGGCAGGAGGTGAATTAGACAGTCTTACTTTGGCCATACATAGTACAAGAGTCCTCAT
>NW_004444045.1:6834544-6840469 GCF_000243295.1 Trichechus manatus latirostris | reverse complement strand
CCTCAATGAGATGGATTGACACAGTGGCTGCAACAACGCGCTCAAACATAGCAACAATTACGAGGATGGCACACGACTGGGCAGCGTTTCATTCTATTGTACGTAGGGCCGCTATGAGTCAGAACTGACTGGACAGCACCTAACAACAACAGCAATATTCCCCTCTCTCCAAGGGGAATAATGTCCTTTTTAACAATCTTAAGCGACAATTGTATGTTGCCTTAGTAGAGAGAATCAAAGAGGGGCTCATTGTTTAACCAAAACTCTTCTTTCCTAGCTGATTTGTGTCATCTCATTTCCTTTTCACCACCCTGGTATTTCCCATGTAAGAAGGTGATATGATGGTGAATAATACAGGTGTAGTCCTTGCTCTCATAGGATTTACAGTCTAATGATAAGAAAGCTAGTAAACAAATAAATGAACAAATAAAGAAATATTTATAAAAGTTGCATCACTCACTATGAAGAAAGTAAATTGTGAGCTATGGTATTAAATCAAGAGGGGACTGATTTAAATAGGGTGGTCAGAGAATTCTTTTCTATTTATATTGAGAAGAATGAGAAGAAACTATTTTGTGAAGTGGTATGAGAAAGACCATCGTATCTTAGCAAAATGGCAGGTGAAAATGCCCTGAGGTGGAAATCAGGAGAGTGGTTTGAAAATAGTGGGAAAGGAGCCAGAATACGGGGTTCGGAGAGATAAGCATAGACTAAAACATGCAGATTTTGGAAGAAGGGATATGGAATAAATTCTAAATACTTGGGTAAGCCATTGACAGATTGGTGGCGCAATGATTAAACGCTTGGCTGCTAACCAAAACGTTGGCTGTTCGAACACACCCAGTGGCTCCACAGGAGAAATACCTGGTGATCTGCTCCTATAAAGATTACAGCCTAGAAAACGCTACAGGATGGTTCTCCTCTGTAACATGGGGTTGCTCTGAGTAAAACATCGACTCAGTGGCATCTCATAAAACAACAAAAATTTGACATTTTTATTTCAAAAATATGACTCTTGAATGGGGAATGTGTTGGGAATGTGGATCAAGAGTAAAAGCAGGAAGACCATTTAGGAAATTACAATATTTATATCAGAGGTGGACTGATGTGAGTTGTATTTCAGAGGTAGAATCAATAGGGCTTGACACTAATTTGGATGTAGGATATAAAGTACAAGAAACAATCAGGAATGCCTCTAGGGTTTTTTCTTTAGCAACTGAGTAGATGACAATATCCTTTACTGAGATGTGGAAAATTGGGAGAGGAACAAATTTATACGGGAAAGAGAAAGAGTTCACAGTGGACATGATGCTTTCAAGAAGTCTTTGAGTCAAGCATGTATTTAAATATACAAGTCTAGAGATCATTCTAGATGTGTGGGCTGCTAGAAATAAAATTTTAGGAATCATAGGTATATACATAGAATTGAAAGACATGTGACTAGAACATATCACCTAAGGAGTGAGGTAGAGAAGTAAAGAAAGCACTCAGCAACTGTAACATTTAGAATTTGGGTAGAAGAGGAGGAGCCAGCAAAAGAGACTAAAAAGGAGAAGTCAATGAAGGATAAATAAAACTAGTGCAGCGTATATGAAAGCCAAGAGAAGAATGTTTTCAGGAGGTAGGGAGCAGTCATTTGGGTTGAAGCAGCTGGGAGATTGAGGAAGATGAGGATATGTCTTAGAATTTGTAATTGCTAAGGCCATTAGTTCTAATTTTCTTCAGTTTCAGCTTGAACTTGTATAAGAGCAGTTGATGATCTGTTCCACAGGAGGCCTCTGGCCTTGTTCTGACTGATGATATTGAGCTTTCCCATCGTCTCTTTCCACAGATGTAATCAATTTGATTCGTGTGTATCCCGTCTGGTGAGGTCCATGTGTATAGTCACCGTTTATGTAGGTGAAGAAAGGTATTTGCAATGAAGAAGACATTGGTTTTGCAAAATTCTGTCATACGATCTCCAGCATTGTTTCTATCACCAAGGCCATATTTTCCAACTACAGATCCTTCTTCTCTTTTTCCAACTTTCACATTCCAATCACCAGTAATTATCAATGCATCCTGATTGCATGTTCGATCAATTTCAGACTGCAGAGTTTAGTAAAAATCTTCAATTTCTTCATCTTTGGTCTTAGTGGTTGGTGCATAAATTTGAATAATAGTTGTATTAATTGGCCTTCCTTGTAGGCATATGGATATTATCTTATCACGACAGCATTGTACTTCAGGATAAATCTTGAAATGTTCTTTTTGACAATGAACACAACACCATTCCTCTTCAAATTGTCATTCCCAGCATAGTAGACCACATGATTGTCCAATTTAAGATGGCCAATACCAGTCCATTTCAGTTAACTAACACCTAGGATATTGATGTTTATGCATTCCATTTCATTTTTGATGATTTTCAATTTTCCTAGATTCATACTTCTTCCATTCCACATTCTGATTATTAATGGATGTTTGCAGCTGTTTCTCCTCATTTTGAGTCATGCCACGTCAGCAAATGAAGGTCCTGAAAGCTTGACTTCATCCATGTCATTAAGGTCAACTCTACTTTGAGGAGGCAGCTCTTCCCCAGTCATCTTTTGAGAGTCTTCCAACCTGCGGGCTCGTCTTCCAGCACTGTATCAGACAATGTTCCGCTGCTATTCATAAGGTTTTCACTGGCTAACTCTTTTCAGAAGTAGACTGCTGGGTCCTTCTTCCTAGTATGTCTTAGTCTGGAAGCTCAGCTGAAACATGTCCACCATGGGTGACCCTGCTTGTATTTGAATACCGGTGGCATAGCTTCCAGCATCACAGCAACACACAAGCCCCTACATCATGACAAACTGACAGACGCGTGGGAATGAGTTGTGGAATGACATCAAGGACATCATACATGATGACAGCAAGAGGTCATTAAAAAGACAGGAAAGAAAAAAAGGACCAAAATGAATGTCCGAAGAGACTCTGAAACTTGCTTTTGAATGTCCAGCAGCTAAAGCAAAAGGAAGAAATGATGAAGTAAAAGAGTTGAACAGAAGATTTCAAAGGGTGACTTGAGAAGACAAAGTAAAATATTATAATGACATGTGCAAAGAGCTGGAGAGGGAAAATCAAAATGGAAGAACTTGCTCAGCATTTCTCAAGCAGAGAGAACTGAGGAAAAAATTCAAGACTTGCGTTGCAATAGTGAAGGATTCTATAGGGAAATATTAAACAACTCAGGAAGCATCCAAAGAAGATGGAAAGAATACACAGAGTCACTATACGAAAAAGAACTGGTCAATGTTTAACCATTTCGGGAGGTAGCATATGATGAGGAACTGATGGTACTGAAGGAAGAAGTCCAAGCTGCACTGAAGGCATTGGTGAAAAACAAGGCTCCAGGAATTGATGGAATACCAACTGAGATGTTTCAGCAAACTGAAGCAGCGCTGAAAGTGCTCACTTGTCTATGCTAAGAAATTTGGAAGACAGCTACCTGGTCAACAGACAGGAAGAGATCCATATTTATGCCTATTCTCAAGAAAGATGATCCAACCGAATGCGGAAATTATCAAACGATATCATTAATATTGTACGCAAGTAAAATTTTGCTGAAGATCATTCAAAATCGGCTGCAGCAGTATATCCACAGGGAACTGTGAGAAAAGCAAGCCGGATTCTGAAGAGTGCTTGGAACCAGAGATACCATTGCTGATGTCAGATGAGTCCTGGCTGAAAGCAGAGAATACCAGAAAGATATTTACCTGTAAAACATTGACTATGCAAAGGCATTTGACTGTGTATCATAAAAATTATGGATAACATTGTGAAGAATGGGAATTCCAGAACAGTTAATTGTGCTCATGAGGAACCTATGCATAGATCGAGAGGCAGTCATTTGAACAGAACGAGGGGATACTGCATTGTTTAAAGTCAGGAAAGGTGTGCGTCAGGGTTGTATCATTTCACCATACCTATTCAATCTGTATGCTGAGCAAATAATCTGAGAAGCTGGACTATATGAAGAACAGGGCATCAAGATTGGAGGAAGACTCATTAGCACCCTGTGTTATGCAGATGATACAATCTTGCTTGCTGAAAGCAAAGAGGACTTGAAGCACTTACCGATGAAGATCCAAGACTACAGCCTTCAGTATGGATTACACCTTAGCAAAAATCCTTACAACTGGACCAATAAGCAACGTCATGATAAACGGAGAAAAGGTTGAAGTTGTCAAGGATTTCATTTTACTTGGATTCAAAATCAACACCCATGGAAGCAGCAGTCAAGAAATCAAAGACATTGCATTGGGCAAATCTGCTGCAAAAGAACTCTTTATAGTGTTGAAAAGCAAAGATGTCACCTTGAAGACTAAGGTGCGCCTAACCCAAACCATGGCGCTTTCAATAGCCTCATATGCATGTGAAAGCTGGACAATGAATAAGGAAGACCAAAGAATTGGTGCCTTTCAATTGTGGTGTTGGTGAAGAATATTGGACATACCATGGATTGCTAAAAGAACAAACAAATCTGTCTTGGAAGAAGTACAATCAGAATTCTCCTTAGAAGCAAGGACGGTGAGACTACGTCTCACATACTTTGGACATGTTATCAGCAGAGATCAGTCCCTGGAGAAGGACATCATGCTTGGTAAAGTAGAGAGTCAGCAAAAAAGATGAAGACCCTCAATGAGATGGATTGACACAATGGCTGCAACAATGGGCTCAAGCATAACGAGGATTGTGAGGATGGCGCAGGACTGGGCAGTGTTTGAGGATGGCGCAGGACTGGGCAGTGTTTTGCTCTGTTGTACATGGGTTGCTGTGAGTCGGAACTGACTTGACCTCACTTAACAACAACAAGGTCATTAGTGATCTCGACAAGTGCAGTTTTATTAGAATGGTGGAGTTTGGAGGAAGTTGAAAATGAGTAGCTAATTAATTTAAAATAAAGGGAGATAAAATAGTGAATAACAATTAAGCAAGTGTGGGCATAATATGTAGACAATTGTTGCAAGACCTTTGGCTCTGAAGGGGACAAAAATGGAGCAATATCTAGAGGAGGACAGGAGATCAGGGGAGGTTTTTAAAAGTTGGGAGATTCTAGAGCAAGGTTTTTTACTAATCAGAGTATGCAATAGGGATGAAAGAGACTAATGACAATACAAAGAAGACTATCTGAAAGAGTAGTATCTCTGGGAAGTTGAGAGGGGATAGGGTGTAGAATACAAACAGTACCTATTTTGGTAATAGGGAGAGCCCTTTAGCAATTGCAGCAGGAATAAGGTAGAAGAATGGATGCAGGTAGGTAGTCTTATTGATCAATTCCAGACTTTACCAACCCTTCCTTATCTGTTAGCAGTGGCAGGAGACCCCATCACATGCTCATATCAACTATCAGAAGAGTGACTATGCCCTGGTTCTGCAGAAATGAAATGACTGAGTCAAAAAATGACACTCACTAAGCCAGGGTGATTTCTCCTGCTTTTCTGATCAGCAAAGCCCTAGATTCTAACTTTTTCTCTGGCTGCTCTCTGTAGGTCAGATATGCAGACTTTGGATGACAGTGTAGCAGTGGTAGTAAAAGGTAAGTTCTTCCAGCATCTGAAATAGCTATGCCTGCATTTACCCCCACCTATCATATATCTGAAAACCCTGGTGGCATAGTGGTTAAGAGCTATGGCTGCTAACTAAAAGGCTGGTAGTTCAAATCCACCAGGCTCTCCTTGGAAACCCAATGGGGCAGTTCTGTTCTGCCCTACAGGGTCGCTATGAGTCAGAATTGACTCTACTGCAATGGTTTTTTTTTTTTTTTTAAAAATTAGTGTACATTTGAAAACCCTGTTGTCACAGTGGTCAAGAGCTACAGCGCTAATCAAAAGGTCCGCAGTTCAAATCCACCAGCCGCTCCCTGGAAACCCTACGGGGCAGCTCTACTCTGTCTTATAGGGT
>NW_004444045.1:6830693-6832413 GCF_000243295.1 Trichechus manatus latirostris | reverse complement strand
ATCAAGATTTTACTTATTTCTTGTATTGTTGCTTATTACATTTTATGTGTTGTTTTATTAAATTATAGTTCCTGAAGTCTTAGAAAAGTTACTTCTTGTTAATTTTTTTTTCCTCATTTCCTATGTGATATAATCTCAATTAGACTTATGGAAATCACGCATGTAGGCTGTGATCGATAGGTAGTTATAAAGAGAAAGAAACACTCTGGGGCTTCTTTCTTGTCCCCTCCTACACCAGTTTGTATTTTTTCTTTTTTGGGTAGATATTCACAGGGCCTCAAATGTTGCTGGCTCAAGATACCATCCAGCTACTTCTGCTTGTATCTAAAGTTCAATTACCATCATACTAAGTTTTACTACCCTTACCTGACATGGTTTTCTTGCTTTTTCCATCATTGATGGGGCTATTTCACAATGCCTTTTCTCTCTGTGGAGTCCTGTAGTTATTCATTTAAGATGTATTTATTGATCTCCTTTTGGGCCAGATTCCATAGCTTCAGGAAGGAGTAGGGCATTTCCTTTACTCTCAAAGAGCTGAAAGTAGGTGTACTTCATTTTATACGGTATTCCACATATACTCCAGGGCTGTGTTTTTTCTGACCTCTACTTCCTAAGGAACTCCACCTTTGATCAAAGGACACACTGATCATCTTACTGGTCTTCGATGTTAGTGGTGCCGAGGGAGAGGGGTGCACACCTCCTGGATTATGGATGATGATGATCCACTGCAGTGTAGGAAGAAATATTATTACTTCCTTTAATATTGTTATTCAGAGAAAGAAAAGAAATCATGTATAAAGTCACATTAGGGCATTCTCCTATTTTTTTTTCCAACTTTCAGGGGATCACATGTCATTTATACCTATGTGAGGGACCCAGAGGAAAGAGCAGGAGTTTTAGCACACTGATGGATTAACAGTGACACCCTCATTTGCTTTTAAAGTGTTGCAATATCTCATCGATTACATTTGCCCAATTAAGTAGATTTATAAATTATATTGCCTAGTTTTAACTAAACTAACCCTAAAAGATGTACAACTGATTTAATATAGTCATGGATAAAAATACCATAAATTAAAGATGATAAGAATGATGCCAATATAAAGTAACAACAAAAATTAATAGAAGTGACAATCTACAATTCCTGCATATTATTTTTGTAAGTTTTATAAGGGAAAAACAATGGCAATGCAGTGAAGACTCACAGGAGCTTCCAGAATTTTTAGAAATTATCAAGAAGACCACTTGAAATATGGGTTTATAACCACTGTCAGTGGAGAGCACTTAGCTGTGCTTCCTGATGAACTCCAGCCTAAGTGAATTTTGTTCCTTATGATGGTAGTTAATGCAAATACTATATGTATATAACTTATGAAGTATTATTATACATTTAGTGGGGTGCATAGTCAACAAACTTAATAACATGGGTTCATGATCAAACTGAAGACTAACACCCTAAGTACTCACACTCTACTTCCTTATCTCGTTAGACCAGAATTGAAACATGGTGACTTATTTCCTCAACCACTGTCTTGGAGAAATTGGCAAATGCATTTCCTAAGTTGTAGAAATAACATCTCAATATAGCATTCCAGGTACAAGGCTGAGCCACCTTGACAAATCTGCCCCTTGAACCAGTATTGATCTGTTTACCACTATGTTCACATGTCTTCTCCTGAGCAGAACAGATTACATATCAAATACTGAGGAAAAACTCTTT
>NW_004444045.1:6829295-6830417 GCF_000243295.1 Trichechus manatus latirostris | reverse complement strand
TACCATGTAGTGGATGAGATGCGAGGCATACAACAGTGAGTAAGAAAGTGAGTGGTTCTTGCCTTCTTCCAACTTGTGATTTTCCTAGGCATAACACAGTAAGTAAATGAATTAGCAAATTAAAATAATTCAACAGTGTTTCACATCAAGGTTAAGCAACCTTGGCACCACTGACATTTGGAGCCAGATAATTATTTGTTGTGAGAGGCTGTCCTGTGCATTGTAGGATGTTTAGCGGCATCTCTGGCCTCTACCCACTAGATGCCATGGCACCCCTTCCTCCAGTAGTAACAACCAAAAATGTCTTCAGACATTGCTAAATGACCTCTGGGGGCAAAATCACCTCCAGCTGAGAACCACTGTTTTGCCTGTCATAAGGGCAATACTACTACGGTAGAAAATATTGGGTAGAGGGGTTTGGTATAGTATCTGAGAAAGCCACCCTGAGAAGGAAATAGCTAAACTGACACCTGAAAAATTAGAAGATGCTTGTTACGGATTGAATTAAGTCCCCCCAAAATGTGTGTCAACTTGGCTGGGCCATGACTCTCAGCATTGTGTGATTGTCTGCCATTTTGTCATCTGATGTGATTTTCTTATGTGTTGTAAATCTTACCTCTATGATGTTAATGAGGTGGGATTATCAGCAGTTACGTTAATGAGGCAGGAGTCAATCTACAAGATTCGGTTGTGTCTTAAATTAATTTCTTTTATAGATGCAAAAGAGACAAGTTAGCAGAGAGACAGGGGGATCTCATACCACCAAGAAAGTAGTGCCAGGAGCACAGTATGTCCTTTGGACCCGGGTTTCTTGAGCTGAGAAGCTCCTAGACTGGGGGAAGATTGATGGTAAGGACCTTCCTCCTGAATCAACAGAGAGAAAGACTTCCCCTGGAGCTGGCACGCTGAATTTGGACTTCTAGCCTCCTAGACTGTGAGAGAATAAATTTCTCTGTGTTAACGCCAACCACTTGTGGTATTTCTGTTATAGCTGCACTAGATGCTAAGACAATGCTGATCTTGCAAAGCGAATAGGGAAGAGCATTCTAGGTTTCAGGAATAACAATCACCAGGGTCCTGAGTCCTGAGCTTGACAGACTCCAGAAGTTGATACAAGGCTAG
>NW_004444045.1:6807237-6808619 GCF_000243295.1 Trichechus manatus latirostris | reverse complement strand
TAAATGGGTAGCTCCTGTCCGAAGGCAAGATGAGAAGGCAGAAAGAGACAGGAGCTGGCTGAATAGACATGGGAAATCCAGAGTGGAAGGGAGGAGTGTGCTGTCACAGTATAGGGAGAGCAACTAGGGTCACATAACAATGTGTGTGTAAATTTTTGTATGAGAAACTAAGTTGAATTGTAAACTTTCACTTAAAGTACAATTTAAAAAAAAAGTAGAGCCCGTCAAAAGCTGGTGATTGGGAACCCAAGGTCGAGAAGGGAAAGTGTTGACTTGTCATGGAGTTGGTAATCAATGTCACTAAACAATATGTGTACTAATTGTTTACTGATAAGCTAGTGTGTTCTGTAAACCTTCTTCTAAAGTACAATTAAAAAAAAAATCATATATATATGAACTTTTCCCGTCTGGTTTGCTAGCCTATTTGTCATCTGCATAACCTTCTTCAAGGAAACAGAAAGTTGGCCAAGTCATAAATTAGAAGAAAGTTCTATATAGAGAAAGCCTTGAGTAAAATTGCACACACCTGTATGAGACCAGAAAACAAAAACCAGTTGAGAGAGCACGAGGAGCAAGCACTCCAGTGTTGGAGGAGGGCAGGGAGCACAGAAACCCAGGAAAAGTGAGAAGCACAGTAAACAAGTCCTCTGAGCCTACATTTGTGGGTGTCCTGCACATTCCTGGCAGATAGTTGGGTCCCGCTGTTGCAATGGCAAAGGGGACATTTCTTTCACACACAGAGAGGAGTTCCTATCCACAAATCACAGAACTTGGCAAAATACCTTGCTAGAATGTGTGTTAAATCATTATCACAAAACTTAATAGAAAATGACAAATTTGTAGCTTTGAGGTGTCCCTATCAGGATTCAAATTCCCAGATATGGTCAAAGCTCATTTTGCTTCGCTGTTATCTTGCTGTTTCTTAAATTCTCTTGAGAGAATCTGTGACTTTTAGAATGACTTGGTGGATGGTGAAATAAATGGAATTTATGAATATGCCCTCTCTTCTGGGGTGTTCCCTAGGCTGAGGAATTGAACAAAATAAATCCAAAATTGGGCCTAGGAATGACTACTAGCAGAAGCAAAGAAGTTTCATATAAAGAACACTCAAATAGTGGCAAGTGCTAGGGATCTGCCCTGGTTTGGCATAGATTGATATGTGCTCATGAAAACTCGTTTCATTTTCCTTCTGGACACGAGTTACACTACCCCTGAAAATGGAAATTTGCTTGCTGCCAAGTGTGGCCATGTTACTGAGTTCTGGCCAATGGAATGTCCAGGCCTATCCCATAAAAATAGGCTATCTCTTTCCCCATCTACTAGCTGACTGAGTTAAACATTATGAAGATCCCCTAGAGAAGGGCACAGTCACAAGATGGAAG
>NW_004444045.1:6788764-6805419 GCF_000243295.1 Trichechus manatus latirostris | reverse complement strand
TTATAACGCAAATTGAATTCCCAACCACAAATGTGTCTGAAGTTAAAGTGAAGGCATTGATTGGAAAGAAATGGGATCCTAAAACTTGGGATAGGGACATATGGACAAATAATCTCGAAGCTCGGGATATTGAGCCCCTAAATTCTGTTGAGTCACTCCTGCCAAAAAAGCCAGCTCTCTCTCTCTCATCTGAAGAGATTACTCCAGCTTTGTCTGCTAAGCCACCTTCCCCAGAAAACCACCCCTTCACCCCAACCTGATGAGATTAACCCAGCTGTGTCAGAAGAATCCTTGTCTGAGGCATCATTGGGGACAGCACGTGGGACATTGTTCCTGAACATCTTTTCTAGCATGTTGCTCACTCATTCTGTTACCTTGTTTTATTTTCATCATAGTTATCACTACCTTACAATATGTTGTTCATTCACTGACTTGTTTATTACTGTAATGTACTGTTTCATTTACCTCATACTCCAGTGATAAGGAAAGCATCTCATGCATGAACAGATGCAAGAATAAATGCACTTTCTTCCTATCTGTCTTGCTGATATCCACCAACTACCAGATCCCTCACTGTATTCCTAGAATTCTACGTATGTGTGTCCAGGTCACATTAATGGTCTATTCCATAACCTATTATACAGTTCCTTGAATTTCTCTCCTTAAATGTATTTCACTTTCACTCTACCTCAAAGAGGCATTCTCAGAGCTATAATTTCCCATCATCTCAAACTCCTAAAATCCTTGGAAACCCTATGGGGCAGTTCTACTTTGTCCTATAGGGTCACTATGAGTCAGAATCGACTCTGTGGCAATGGGTTTGGTTTTCTGGTTTTAGTTTCCAGTAGGCATTTGTTATATACTGATTAAAAAAAGGAAGAAGAAAGAAACTACAGTGGATGGGCAGCTCAAAACTACATTAGTAGAAATTAGGATATTTTGATTTTCTGAAGATTATTATGATGTGCTCAGACAGATCTGTAATGTGGAATAGAACACAGCTACATACTAAATTCTTTTGACTTAGCAAAATTAGTGCTAGCTTTTAGCCCTGCTCTCATAAGTGACTGCATTATTTAACAGATACTGCATTGGCCATGGGGTCAGATGACGTGGTTTCTAATCTTGACTCTGCTACTAGCTATCACTGGCTCTCTAGACTTCAGTAACCTCATTTGAAAATGAAGGAGTTGATAATCTCCAATTTCCCTTCTGGCTCTAAAAGTCTATGATTCTTTTATTTCCTTGTCATTGTATCAAAGTGACAGCTAACTGTAAGGACTTCATTATTGAGTGAGTGAACCCAGATAATAGGAAGACTACCTAAAGTGGGATTCTGAAAAGAGAGAAAGCCTGCTGGTTTTTTGTTATTGTTTTGTTTGAGGCTGGTTATAGCAGGACACATGAAAACATAGGTCTAAACCTCATTCTATGTACTTAATTTATAAGGCAGCCGTAGAGAGGAAGAATCAGGTAGGAACATGTACTTTTAGTCTTGAAGCAAAAGGAAATCACTGAAGAGTTTTAAGCAGTGACATAGATTTTCATTTTAGATATCATAGATAGTCTGACTGTGTTGAATACTAGGAGGCCACTTTTCCAATGATATCGGATGGAATATATAACAGAGTTAATTATTGATTTTGACTGTGAAAGCTCTTAATTTGCTGTTTAATCGCTTTTTCATTATGGCCAAGAAAGATGAGGGAAAAGAGTCAGGATGGGTGAAGTCGCTGTCCCCTGTTGCTCTGAGTGTATTAATTGGTGTTCTCACCCATCACAGATTCAAAAACCATGGTTTTAATTATTACTTGGAAAAGGTGTTACATTTTACATTACTTTTCTGTCACTTAGTTCTTTCCCTGAAGCTTCATATTAAGCCCAAGAGAAATGTGTATAGAGTTTCTACATTTAGTATTGCTGGTAAGTTCTGTTGGGACAAAAAGGATACAAATAACCAACCTATATCCCTCCGCTGGCCTTCTCAAGCAAATTGTGTCTTCTATGTAGCGCTGTTGGCTGGAAAGTGAACTCATACGACAATGTCAGTGAGAAGAGAGCTATTTCTGAGAAGTTATTTCTTTACATTGTGTGGATGTGTCTTTGGTAATACAAAATATTCATTATTCAGGGATATAAGTTAATAGACTTTTTGCCTAACACCCTGTAGAATGTTAAGAACCTTGGTAGGGAAAGAAAAAGGGTATATGGGACACTACCCTGACTAGGTTTATAGGTTCAGCACGTGCAATTCGTGAGACCAAGATGGCAGAGCCAGTTTGAGAGAGATATAATTTTTTTCCTCAAGCATCTAGATATGATGCTGCCATTCACCTTTCCACAAGGAAAACTGGTCGAGAATGGGTTATTACACATGAATCCCACAAGAAGTAGGGGCATGTCTCATGAGCAGGCAATAGGTTCTCTACATTAAAAAAAAAAAAAGAAGTAGTTGTTCCCTAATATGTCCCCTTGCCATTTTATCAGTTGGTCTGTACTCTTATTCGTTACTGAGAATGATGAATTCTTTTGAAGCAAGGGCTGAAGGAAATGAGTCATGCCACAGAAAGGTGAGGGAAAAATTTGGAAACAGACAAGGGTGATGGTTGAACAACCCTATGAACATAATACCACTAAACTGTACATGAGAAGATTGTTGAAATGGCAGATGTTTTGTTACATATATATTTTCCACAATAAGGAAAACAAAAATTTGAAGAAAAAAAAGAAAGAAAGAAAGATGAATGCTTAGTAAATGATATTTATTTTTTTAATTATCCTGACTCACTCTCACCTGAATTTAGTTTCTATTTACCTGGTGGCCTTGGGGGTGCCTGGCATCCTGCAAATGACATGCTATCTACCCTCACAGTGAAAATGGTCAAATTTGGACAGAGATGCAGATACCTAGTTTCATATACTGATAAAATATGCTTAAGTAAATACTGCATGGATTGAACACAGCTTTGGTTAGCTCTGACGGCTAAAAATGGTAAAAAGTAAATGAATGTTGGTTAACGAAAAAAAAAGCAATGCAATCTCCCTTAAGCTTTCTCCTGAATATCACTAAAAATAATATCGAATGAATTTATCCATTGTTTAATTGTAGGGACTTGTTGAATCACCATCCTGAGGTATTCCTATCAAGTTTACATGAGCTGTGTATTTGAAAACATCTATAAAATTATCCAGTCCACGTCTTTTTGTCCCATGATGAAATACCAAATAAAAACAAAAACAATTTCCAGTTTCTTTTCCCTTATAAGCAGAAAAAGCTATTTTAATATCTGAATATTCAGTTGTAATGTGTGTAATTTTGTAGATCTGCTTGTAAAGAATATTTTTCCTCCTTGTATAAAGACATAACAGATGCAATCAGAGGATATTATATTGTCATATGCATCAGAGGAATAGAGTTGTATTAAATCTTGCATACAGCGCTCAGGCACAAGGCATCAGAGAAGGAAATGGCATTCCTCAGAACCCCTTTTTACCTTTCAGCTCGAGGGGGCCTCATTATATCTGAGGGAAGGTATTTGCAAAAGTCATATGCAGAATGGGCTGTAAATTGTCATGGGGCGTGGTGAGGAAGGGAGAAACTCTCCTCCTGTCTGAAGCAGCTCCCTCACAAAGATGGAGAAAAGTTCTGATTTGACATGCTTTGTTGAACCTCCAGATGCTGTGAGTTTCGGAAGGCGAGGATTGATAGATGAGATAGCCCATTTAAGATTACAGACTATGGTAGGTGATGGTATTGAATAACAATGACCAGAGAAGAGTTTATACACCATCACTTGCAAATCCTGATTACAGACAAGACACCTACAAATGATTGTTGAGATTTGGAAGCACAGTCCATGTTTTATCAGCAACTTGGAGCAGCCTCTTTAGGGTTATCAACTGCCAGTCTTCATTGTATTAATATTCTAGGTTTCATATTCATTCAGATGAAAAAGTAATGAAACTTCAAAACAATGTAATCATATTACAGCATATTGAAACCTACCTAAGGCACTCCTTGTGCTTTGGATAACGCTTTCTGTCATTCAGTAAGACTTTTTTTTTTTTTTATGCTGCATTAGGCCAAAAAAAGAAAAACAAACAAACAAAAAGTCAGAGAGAAATAACATGCCTATTGAACTTTTCTGATGGATGCTGCTAGAAGTCCTAAAATATAGTCTTCTTGCATAGGGTTTTATTTTTTTCTAAAAACGGGAAGAGAAGCTGATTTGAAAGATTAACTGAGTTCTTTCTAACTATGAACATGCACGTAACCCAACATGTACTTCTAAAATTTATTGACACCTTGTATATGCCAGATATTTTTGCATATGTTATTTGTTCATTTAACAAATATCCGTTAAGCGCTAGACACAGCTCAAAGAACTAATGACAGCAATAAATAAGGCAGACAAGCTTCCTTCCTTCATGGAACTTACCTTCTTTTTGTGGGAAGCAACGGATGAACAAGCAAACAAATAAATAAGACAAATACAGGTTGTAATATGTACTATAATGGAAATAAACAGAACAAGCCAAATATTTATTGAGCACCTCTATGTACTGGGTGCTTTCAGAAACAGAAATGAGTAAGAAAATATAGTTCTTGCTCTCAAGGAGCTTATACAAGTATCAGACAAACAATTCTTCAATCATTTTGTTCATGTTAAAGTATCACGCAGATGATTTAGTTATTTGCTTTTATGTCTAAGTTCAGTTCCTTAAAATCTCTTCCACAAAAAATTCCTATATGAGAGTGTTATAATAAGCAATTATTGGAGAGTTGTGTGCAAATCTGAATTAAAATCCAAGAGGAGAATTATCTATTTAAGAATCTTCATAGAAGATATCATGAAAAATAATTTTGTGTTACCGCCCTTTGTTGAGGGAGAGGCAGGAATTTGAATGTCTCAGTTTTTTCAAAGTTCCTTATGCTTTCATACCTAACAATCAAAAGTGATGATTGCTCTGTGTTTTGAAGGAAGGATAGAAGTTAACAAGGTTGTGGGGGATGTTAGAGATGCATTACAGACCGAAGAAATGGCACGGGCAGTGGCCCTGGGATGGTTGGTGTGGGAAGTGTGAGACATTTAAGAAACTGAAAGAAAGAGAGGGACAGAGAGAGCGAGCCAAGGAAAGCAAAATACAGCTGTAGATGTAAACTGCAGAGGAGGCTGCCCACATGGCATTTTGTAAAATATGTTAAGGATTTTGCTCTTTATTTCAAAACCAATGTTGTTGTTAGTTCATTAGATTATAGTGCAACAATTCCAAAATTTCAACAAAAGTTTATTTTGTGCTTGTTTGTTTTGTTCACATTAATTTCCACTGTAGTTGGCTGAACCTCTCCTTATCTTCTTATTCCAAGACTCAGACTGAAAAAGCAGCCCCATTTAAGACACATCTGCTTCAAAGGGGATGGAAAAGAACAAATGGAACACGAACTCTTAAAGTTGTTTGGGAAAATTACAGAATTCATTTTCTCTCATAATTTCATTGGCCAAAGAAATTCACATGGCCAACCCTGACGTCAGTGAGGTAAGGAAGTATAATTCTCCTGTAAGGAGGTGCAGCAAATATTTCAAGCAAATAAAATATCAGTGTCTTGGTCACAAATATTCACTTTCATCCCTTCTGTACACTAAGTTCACTCTCTCTCCCTCTCTCCAAGTTTCAAAATCTAGGAACCCTTGGTTTAAATTAAAAAAAAAAACAGTAGCCCTAGCGTCAACTCTGACTCATGGCTATTCCATGTGTGTTAGAGTAGAACTGTGCTCTACAGGTTTTTCAGTGGCTGATTTTTCAGAAGTAGATCACCCGGCCTTTGTTCCAAGGTACCTGTGGGTAGACTCAAATCACTAACCTTTTGGTTAGCTGCCAAGTGCTTAACTGTTTATGCCAACCAGGGACTCCAGGAAGTCTTGTTAGTCTGTATCAAATTTGGCTCTTCTTGATCCAGCAACCTGTAAACTAAGAAGATAAAATGATCTTTCCTCACATATCCAATATGTAGTAGTGGAACAGAGAGATTATGACTAAAATAAACCCTATCATTTAGGAAGGGGAAGAAAGGAGACACTCATCAGTCTGTCAGTATCAATGCAGAAATTTCACTGGACAGATCTTACTAGCGCCCCCTACCCTGGAGATTTGGAATGTTTCTGGATTAGGACCCAGTTCTACAACTTATGATTAGCTCTGCACTCCATCATTCTCTATAGCTTTTGGTATCACTCTTTAGGAGTATTCTGGCAAAGGTAAATACAGCGATACCAGTTAGGTGGTTATTTCCATAGACTATGAGTGTTGATGAGGAAATGAGATAGAGTTATGGTGACAAGAGAAAATGGGATGTGTTGTGGTCTCATTTAGTAGATAAACTATTCATAGATAGAAAATAAGATTAAGAAGAGACGGAAGGTTGAATATATTGAAGAGAGAGGACAATTAATGGTCTTAGGAGACATGACAAGCAATCAGTACAGTACAGGATACATTTTGTAGATGGTGGAGAGCAGGCTGTTCTGAAGGCTTCAACTTTCAGTGTGTGAAATATGGTATGTTTGCTTAGATTAAAGGATTTGGAAGTTGAATAGGGGGCTAGAATAGAATATAAAGGACATGGAGTCTCTGAGGGGAGTAGGAGAGAGAGCAAATAAATGTTAGAACCTTCAGGTAATTGAAAGCCTTGCCTACCACGAGTTTGTAATGGCTTTAAAAGGAACACATGTTTGATTTTCTCCACCAATGCTAAGCAGCCCAGGGGTTTAAAGGGAATACAAGGTTGGGGTTATGAAGGAAAGGTACAGTGGAAATACTGAGGTTCAAAGTAATTAAAGATGTTGGTGTGATATTGATTGAGTTAATAAACTAGGTAGTCTAAACTAATTAGAGAAATGAATGAGCCAAGAGGTGGCTGATAACTGGAAGAAAATGAGCCAGCCATGGGGCTGATGCCTGTCTGTAGTTAAAGAGCAGATGTAGTTGGAGTGAGGACATGAGGGACGTGATATATAAGAAGTTGAGTTTAGCGAGTGGGGTATTTTCACTTAAGGTTTCTGATTTGGTACAGTTCTGATTTCTGGTTGATGATATGGATTAGGACTAGGGAAGTGTACAGATTTAGTGGTGCTCAGGGGAAGGTCTTTAAAGTTGAGTGAATGAAAGAAATATGAAGATAGTATGTTGTACTAGTTGTGTAAATGGGCATTGAAGTCACTCTCAATGATATGAAGGGTAGAAATAATTTATATGGCTTCTAAGGAAGATGAAACTAAGGCAGGCTAGGAAACAATGGGAAGGCTATTAAGTGGATTCCTACTGTGGTCGGAAGAATTCTCAGACAACCCCCAATGATCCACACCCTTGTATAATTTCTCCCGTTGAGTGTGGTCAGGACCTGTAACTTGCTCTCACCAATAGAATATGCAGAGTTGATGGGATATCATTCCTGTAATTATGTTATATTGTGTGGCAAAGGTGAGGGAATTTGCAGATGTAATTAAGGTCTCTGATCAGTTGACTTTAAGTTAATCAAAAGGGGATTATCCTGGCTGACCCTGATCTAAACAGGTGAGCCAATAAAAGATGGTCTAGAGGTCAGAGGTGGGAGAAGTCAGATTGATGCTCTGCTACTGGCCTTGAAGAATCAGAGAATCATATTGCAAATTTCTAATGGAGGAACAGTCTCTAGGAACTAAGGTTCCAATCCTACAATCAGAGGAAATGAATTGTGTCAATAACCACATGAGCTTGGAGCAGGACTCCAAGCTTCAGATAAAACCCCAGCCCCAGCTGGCACCTTGATTGCATTCTTGTACGACCCGATCAGAGGATCCAGCTAAGCCTTGCGTGGTCCCCTGACCTATGGAAACTGTGAGATAATAAATGTAAATTGTTACGCAGCAATAGATAACTAATGGACCACTTTAAATATACCACCTTATGTTAAGAGGCTAAAAACATTTTCATAAACCTTGTGTAAAATTCTATAAAAAGAAGTTTTCAACTATTTCTTTTTGCCTTAAACTTTTATTCACAGAGACAAATATGAGATGGTTTCTAAATTAAGATTGTAGATTAGAACTTGGGAAGCAAGCTGTGCAGTAGATGGATATAGAACAATGTGACGGATCTCAGTCATAATCCTCATTACTGCTACTCTTCTTTAGTCAACGTGTCTGCCTGGAGCAGAAACAAAAGGAACAGTTGGGTCCAGTCAGTGGGGCTGGATCCGCTGACAATCAACACCTCGGGAAAGGACGTTGGGCTGGGGGAGGGGGGAAGAAGATGTGGAGTTTGTGGAGGGAGGTGAGTTTGCAAATGTGAAAAATGTGGCAGAAAGGGATGCTGGGAAAGGGAAGGAGAGCAGACAATCAGCTCAGTGGCTGCTTTCGTAGACACACGGGATTTCATGATGGTTTCTAACATTTCCCTTCTTCCCTAAAATAATTTACTTTCCAACCAGTATGGGAGAGTTTGCTTAGCCAGCCAGTAACGACAGTTCAATTTACTTTATAATCTGTGTTCTATACTGTGAAGTTATTAACAGTAACATTCAGCCATTCCTGGACACAAGATAAGTCTGCATAAAAGCATCTTCTATTTCCTTTTATTCTGGTGTATCTATAGTCTTCATTATAAGCAAGAAAGAAGGGGCTTTTTGTTGACTACAACAAAAATTAATGGCCAAGCAGGAAGAAAGCATTAACAGTTAAATGGAAAGAAGTATAAAAACGTTTAGTAATGTATGAATTCACATCATTTCTACTTACACAAAACACATTTAACATTTTAGTTTTGTTCTAAAGGTTCACTATGGAGCCAGAATGTAAACTTTATGAAAGTGCTAAGTGTTTCAGACTAAATTATGAGTAATACTTGGGGACATGGTTAAAGATTTGTTAAGCACACCACAGAGCAGATTAAAGTGTGCAATGATTCAGCAAGGGGCAGGAGATACAGGGGAGTCTTTGATTCATTATTTATGGAATCGCACTTGAGCTACCACTACAGAGTGATTTTTCAATGGTAAGCATATACTCTTGACTGCTGAAGCTCATGATTGCAGGAAGAGGGAAAGTGGGGTTGATTACCAATTCAAGGTGGAAAAATTGTTTTTATAGAACTCAAAATGATTTGGCGACCACCGAGAAAAAGCAGAAATCAGGGCAAGAGCCAATATGAATATATCACCACTGTGTGTGATTTGAGGGTTATTTCTGTATTTAAGACACTGCTTTTAAAACAGTCCATTAATTCATTCAACAAATGTTATACGTTTACTCTTTATTCAGAGTAATTGTATTAGTTATCTAGTGCTGATATAACAGAAATACCACAAGTCGATGGCTTTAACAAACAGAAGTTTATTTTCTCACAGTCTAGGAGGCTGAAAGTCCAATTTCAGGGTGCCAGCTCCAGAGGAAGGCTTTCTCTCTGTCCACTCTGGAGGAAGGTCCTTGTCATCAATCTTTCCCTGGTCTAGGAGCTTCTCAGCACAGGAACCTCAGGTCCAAAGGACATGCTCTGCTCCCTGCGTTGCTCTCTTGGTGGTACAAGGTCCCCCATCTCTCTGCTCACTTCTCTCTTTTATATCTCAAAAGAGATTGATTTAAGACACAACCGAATCTTATAGATTGAATCCTGCCTCATGAACATAACTGCCTCTAATCCTGCCTCATTAACATTATAGAGGTAGAATTTACAACACACAGGAAAATCACATCAGATGACAAAAAGGTGGGCAGTCACATAATGCTGGTAATCATAGACTAGCCAAGTTGATACATAATTTTGGGGAACAGAATTCAGTCTGTAACAGTGGTCTTGATCTTATTTCCAATCAAAGAGGCAAATTAATTCCTTCCCTCTCCTATTTATAAAAGCTATTTGACTAATTACACTCTATAATGATATTGTTAAGCACCTTTACTTAAGTAAGAAATCAATCATATAGGGTTGGCAGAATGAATCACTAATAATTTTACAGTCTGCGTATCTACCTCCTTGGCAAATGTGTCAGAAAAGAAATTTAGTGGGCCAGCATGTTAAATGTACTTATTTTGCAAGTCTGTGGTATATAAACTGAAGGAGGTTGATGTTCAGAGATGAAGGATTTTGACTGAACAAGGGTAGATATACAGAATTTCAGAGTATCATACTTTATATAAGCTACACATGATGTTTTGTCCCTAATATATGAAGTACAAAAAAAATATAGGCAGGATTAGGGGAAAACAATTGTCCCATTAATAAACCACGTATGAAAACCCAAAAATAACCAAACTTCTTGCTGTCGAGTCGATTCTGACTCATAGCAACACGTGGGATAGAGTAAAACTGCCCCATAGGGTTTCCAAGGAGGGGTTGGTAGATTACAACTGCCGACCTTTTGATTAGCAGCCGAGCTCTTAACCACTACACCACCAGGGCTCCACTTATAAGGAAAAGGAATATGTGTTTGGGGAAACTGTACCAAGACTGAAATAAGACCAAAAGTTAATTTTGGAGATGGTCTAGTAAGTGCAAACCCTGCCTCTGAAACCAGTGATTTTCAAAGAATAATAGGAGGGAAAAAAAAAAAAAGATGTCCTTATCACCCTCAGTGGCCTTTTCCTGCACACAAAGAATTTTCAAACCAGAGAATATGTCTTCCTTGTGCTTAGTCTAAACTCATATATATCTTGTACTATATCATGAGCCATCCAACTTCTCAATCTATCTTTATGATTCTTTCTTTTTAAAGGAAGATGCTTTTTAAGGAACTTCCCCAGTTCCCATCTTCTTCATAGTAAAGACTCCCAGTCCCCTTAGACTTTTCTAAGAGCTATTAATTTCCCTACCCTTTAATAATCTCTCTTGTTTTCCTCTCTGGACTCCATCCAAATTCTAGAGATCTCTTTTAACATACTGAAATTAAAAATGGTAGAGTGCTCCGTTAAGGCCTTGGCCAATTTTGAATAGCATCCATGTTTGTGAGTCTTACTAAAATGTTAAAGTCGTTGAAAATGAGTCCTTTTTCACCACGATCAAGGTCAGTATAGCTTGGCTGAAAACCCGTTGCTGTTGAGTCAATTCTGACCCGTAGTGACCCTACAGGACAGACCAGAACTGCATCGTAGGGTTTCCAAGGAGTGCCTGGTAGATTCGAACTGCCTACCTTCTGGTTAGCATCCAAGCTCTTTAACTGCTGAGCCCTCTTAAAATCAGTATAATGCAAGTGAGAACTCTGTATCTGTATCTTGCTGACCAAAGAAATCTGCTGTGGGTGCTTCGAGAGACTTTAGCTTTCTCTAGACATTACTGGCAGGAGTCCTGGTGGCATAGGGTTAAGCGCACGGCTGTTAACAGGAAGATCAGTGGTTTGAACCCGCCAGCCACTCTGTGGTAGAAAGATGTGGCAGTCTGCTTCCTCAAAGATTTACAGCCTTGGAAACCCTATGGGGCAATTCCACTCTGTCCTACAGGGCTGCTGTGACTCCGAATAGACTTGACTGCAGTGGGTTTGGTTTGGTTGATTTTAGACATCACTGACATTGTTAGTTCATAGGCAAAGCACTTTAAGCAGTGCTTATTTATAGGCTCTCCTTCAACGAAGTGACATGAGGCTCCCAAACGCTGCTCAAATCACTACATGATGAACTGCATATTAGATGATCTTATGGCACTTCTGGTATTAACTCCCAAGAATCACTTTAGACACGTGTATCTCCTTTCTCCAAACTGGGGATAGATCAAATAATGGTTGTTTGACTTCACAGGATTTAGAGCTGATCTAGAATGTGATTTTTCTGCCTTGTGGATGTTGTCATCAGTTGGAATTTTCTCTGGCAGAGTAATTAAGCTGCAGAGGAATACAACATTCACAGCCCAAAGGGGAAAAGAGATCCCAACTATAGAGACCTTTTACATTTATTTTTGCTTATCTCTCACGGTCATCAGCATGCACTGCACATTGCCATATTTAAAAAAAAATTCACAAGATGTTTACATTCTTTTAAAATGTTCTGACTGGAATTGGAAAGAATCCTTGATTTAAATATCGCACAAGTATTAAATGTTTTAAAGGGTGATTACGGATGGGATTTGTAGCCAAGCCATTTTCCCCAAACAAGGTCTCAGCTGCAGGCCACTGAAGTGCAGTTAATTCATTAGAACAAGAAGAACTTGAGTTAAATACATTAGCGATGCACTGTTCATCTGTAATAAGGCTGACTCATGCTGGTAATTTCTTTCAGAGTTATTATTCAATACGTACTCTGGAGACCTGGCTAAAAGAGAGGAAAACAATGTGAAATGCAGCTTGTTTTGAAGTGTCTAGGTTTGAGAATACTATTTGCATGGTGCTGGCCGAATTTGAGTAACGGAGTATTATGCCCCATAGATAGGTCACAGAAGAGGCTAAGCACATTTCTATGCTATCAGACCAGCCAGAGAAGGCTGGAGGCCAGGAAATTTAGGGAACAACCTAGAGGATTGGGTGGGGTTATCCTCAAAGTCTCATGTCTTCAACTCTGGGTTTGAAATTACCTCTTTAAAGCAAACAAAGCCCTGCATAGAGCCAGTGACTCACCAGCAGACCTTATTCCTGAGAAAATGAATTAATTTGGCAGTTGCTATTCCTCTCCTAGATGAGCCATGTGCTCTAATTGCCTATTTCCTTCTTCCTGGTTTGGAATGAAATACCTTCCTATCACTTCCTGTATTAAATTAAAGCATGAGTCAGCATCTGTTGGCCTCTAACAAATGTTCTCCTTTGTCTTACTCACCTCCTCCTCCTCCGCCACGTCTTTCATCCTAGTCAGTGGACTAGCCCTTCTCCCCCTCTACCAGGCCCTATTGAGAGATTTAGCTTCCAAGGTCAGTCCTCCAAATCTCATCACCTCTTCTTAGGCTTTGTGCCTATAAAACTCAAACGTATAAAATGATAACCAATAACCCCAGCAGAGGTCCCTTTTTACAAACCCCATCATTCTTCCTTTAAAATCTGTGCTTTCCTTGCGAGTGGCTTTATAAACCTCTCCAAATCTCTTCAATACTAATCAGGTATTTAAAAATGTATTTGCAGGATCCCTGTCATCAATCCACTTCCCACTACCCTGGGTTAATCTCTAATTTTAAGGAAATCTAACCATTTTTTCCTACAATTTAGCTTTAAGAAAACACGTAAGAAGTATTCATGAATGAGGAATTGCGAGGATACGCAATGAATTTGCACGTTTAGAAGGAGGTGGCCTACTGTAGTGCAGGGCAGGTACAAGGTGACCAAAGATAACAATGCCATCTGGGTTTCTTGTTAAAAATACAGACTCAATAGCTAAACCACCAGACCTACAAAATCAGACTCTTTGGGGCTAAAACCTGGGAATCTTTGCATGGAAGCCCCATCATGTAACTCCTGGATTTGTTCTCTGTCTCCACCTTTTAAGATATAGGCTCCACAAGGACAGAGATTTTTGTGTTTTGTTCACTGCTGACCAGCGACTGACGCATATTAGTTGCTCAGTATTTACTAGGTGAATGAATAAAACCTTGTCGTTTGGAGCTAGCTTTGGAAAGCATTGGTTTGATGGATGGAACTTCTGAGCAGATAATGCTAGGTTTGAATCCCAGTTCTGGCAATTACTAGCTGTGTGACCTTGAGGCCACCATTAATCTTTTTGAGCTTCACTTTCCACATTTTTTAAATGAGGATAATAAATCCTAAAATAAATATTTGTTGACTCAGGTTATTGTTAAGCATCAGGGATGATATATGTTAAAAACAATGCCTCACTCAATAAATGCCATCCAATATTGCTATTTGGATGTGGAAGCAGAGAGAGTTGGGGTGTTTTTTATGGGGCCCTGAGGAAGCACATGGGAAGAGAACTGGACATAATGAGGTTGATGGCTGGCTTAAGAACTGAGAAGGCTGTGTTTGTTTCATGTCATCTTAAAGAACCAAACCCTCAGGTTCTCTCCAGTGGTAGGAGTTTAGTGTAGGTACATAGAAAGTAAGAAAGGAAGGGAAGCAGTCTTCCGTAGTGCAATAAAGCCTCCAATAGAGAATTCAAAACTTACCTTTCAGACACCCATGAAACCCTATTATCCCCACAACTCTAGCAATCCATCTTTCCCCTGACTCTACTCTCTCTGCTCTGCTTCTACTTTGCAGTTGCCAAGTGTTCTCCTGCATTATTTACTGTTCTTCTTTTGACTTTCTTTCTGAATCTGTGTCTTTCTTTGGTATTGAACCATCTTTCTCTGAGTCTCAGAATTAACTGGTAATATTAGATCCTATCTTAGAATGTTCCAGTACAGACCACACAGACTAAATAGACTTTTCATACCAAGCTACCTCATAGACTTCTGGGAAGCCTCTATAAGTGAGTGTTTGTGATTGAACATTAACCTTTAGCATAATCCTTGTTGGCCAGAATGGAAAAGTTGTATGTCCCAAAGTTTGGTAATGTGTATATAAGGAGTTTCTTCTGGTCATTTTGCCTAGGAGATTAAGGGATTGTCATTTTGTTCTTATTGATTGAAGACTGTATTAAAGAAATATCCATGAAATGCTCAGTGCTTATCACCTACTGGTCCCATGAGGACAGAGTTTCTATTGAGGAAGAACATTTTACATCATTATAAATAACTATTTATGAAGATGCTTAAATTTATCTATTTTATGAAGACATACTCTAGTAAGATATTTTAGATCACATCATTATCCATTTATTAAGTTCTTAAACTTTAAAACTATCAATACCATCATAGTCATATGCTGCAGTATGTTAAGCTTGTAGATAAGTTGGATTACTCAGAGAGAGGTGATATACAGACACCTGATCTAAGGCAGTTGTTGGGAGTCAGAGGGCATAGAGGATGTTGACTGCTTGGAGGGTGTGTTGTCTCTCCGATTGCCTTCCAGCCTTCCCCTCAGGAACAAAGTGTATCAGTAGTGGCAGAAATCCAAAGGAGGCAAATAAAAGAGTGACGTTCTTAGAGGCCAGGTTAGAAACTAAATATGCAAAGAAGTTCTCTTTTGTGACTTCAGGGACAGACTGTAGCACAGGTGAGGGGGAGCTCAGCACAATGAAAGTTGGCACAAGATCCAAGAATATCACTGCAACAGTAGCATATGGGGTGTGGCAGAGGATGAGGCCTCAGGACCAGAAGAGGCAAGCCAGATGGAAACACAAGGAAAAGTGCCTTACATGAGCCCAGGAATTCTGCCCCTAACTTCCACACACACACACACACACACACACACACACACACACACACACACACACACACACACATCTACCACTAACTCCTTGAATCAGAGAAGAGAATTTAGGGGCTAGAATTCAAATGCTTCTCCTGGAGGATAATGAATCTTTTATTGGCTATCTATTATTCCGTAACCGTTTGTCCCAAAACTTAGTGGCAAAAAACAATGAGCACTCATTATCCTACACTTTCTATGGATTGTGGATTTGAGTGGTGGCAATCAAAATGATGGTTGGGACTTCAGTCATCTGAAGTCTTGACTGGAGATGGAGGATCTGCTTTCAAGCTCACTCAATGGTCTTTGACAAGAGGTCTCAGGTCTTCATGACATACGTTTCTCCATAGAACTACTTGAGTGCCCTCATAATATAGCAGTCCTCATGATATCACCAGGCAAGCAATCTAGGAGAAAGTAAAAAAATAAAA
This sequence comes from Trichechus manatus latirostris, assembly GCF_000243295.1. NCBI lineage: Eukaryota > Metazoa > Chordata > Mammalia > Sirenia > Trichechidae > Trichechus > Trichechus manatus. The sequence continues at coordinate 6,789,738 of NW_004444045.1, read as the reverse complement.
TAAAAGGGAGGAAGCTACAATTTCCTCATCTCAGAAGTCACACACTATCACCTCCACCACAATCTATTGATGAGACACAAGTCACTAAGTCTACCCCACACTCAAGAAAAGGGCTACTAAGCTCTACTTCTTGAAGAGAGAGCATCCAAGAATTTGTGGGCATGTTTTAACATCACAATTTATTCTCTTGCCACAATTTATTTATATTCTTCCCACATGCAAAAATAGATCCACTCCCTCAGAAGACTCTCAATATTAGCTTGAAATTGGGAAGTATTTATATAAATGAGATACAGGTGTCAGTCAAGCATCTCAAATGTTCCTTAAATGCAACTCCTCAAGTACAGTTTCTCCTAATCTGAAGATCCATAAACTAAAGAGACAAGTTATTGCCCCATCCTCATACCCTTTATTTGGTGGTGGGATAGGCACCAGATAACTGTTACAGACACTCTTATTCAAAAACAGGGAACATGAAAGATACACAGGAGTCACTGGTCTACAGTAATTCTAAAACCCATTCAGACACAGGTAAGCAGTTTCTATTTTTTTTCCCCTTTAATTTTTTTAATTGTACTTTAGATGAAGGTTTACAGAACAGTTAGTACACAAATTGTTTATGACATTGGTTAACAACCCCATGAAGTGTCAACACTCTCCCTTCTCGACCTTGGGTTCCCTATTACCAGCTTTTCTGTCCCCTCCTGCCTTCTAGTTCTTGTCCCTGAACTGTTGGGCCCCATTAGTCTCATTTTGTTTTATAAGCCTATCTAATCTTTGACTGAACTGTGAACTTCAGGAGTGACTTCACTACTGAGCTAAAAGGGTGTCTGGGGGCCATACTCTTGGGGTTTCTCCAGTCTCTATCAGGCCAGTAACTCTGGTCTTTTTTTGTGACTTAGAATTTTGTTCTACATTTTTCTCCAGCTCTGTCCAGGACCCTCTGTTGTGATCCCAGTCAGAGCAGTCAGTGG
>NW_004444045.1:6785714-6788664 GCF_000243295.1 Trichechus manatus latirostris | reverse complement strand
ACTTCCACACACACACACACACACACACACACACACACACACACACACACACACACACACATCTACCACTAACTCCTTGAATCAGAGAAGAGAATTTAGGGGCTAGAATTCAAATGCTTCTCCTGGAGGATAATGAATCTTTTATTGGCTATCTATTATTCCGTAACCGTTTGTCCCAAAACTTAGTGGCAAAAAACAATGAGCACTCATTATCCTACACTTTCTATGGATTGTGGATTTGAGTGGTGGCAATCAAAATGATGGTTGGGACTTCAGTCATCTGAAGTCTTGACTGGAGATGGAGGATCTGCTTTCAAGCTCACTCAATGGTCTTTGACAAGAGGTCTCAGGTCTTCATGACATACGTTTCTCCATAGAACTACTTGAGTGCCCTCATAATATAGCAGTCCTCATGATATCACCAGGCAAGCAATCTAGGAGAAAGTAAAAAAATAAAATAAAAGGGAGGAAGCTACAATTTCCTCATCTCAGAAGTCACACACTATCACCTCCACCACAATCTATTGATGAGACACAAGTCACTAAGTCTACCCCACACTCAAGAAAAGGGCTACTAAGCTCTACTTCTTGAAGAGAGAGCATCCAAGAATTTGTGGGCATGTTTTAACATCACAATTTATTCTCTTGCCACAATTTATTTATATTCTTCCCACATGCAAAAATAGATCCACTCCCTCAGAAGACTCTCAATATTAGCTTGAAATTGGGAAGTATTTATATAAATGAGATACAGGTGTCAGTCAAGCATCTCAAATGTTCCTTAAATGCAACTCCTCAAGTACAGTTTCTCCTAATCTGAAGATCCATAAACTAAAGAGACAAGTTATTGCCCCATCCTCATACCCTTTATTTGGTGGTGGGATAGGCACCAGATAACTGTTACAGACACTCTTATTCAAAAACAGGGAACATGAAAGATACACAGGAGTCACTGGTCTACAGTAATTCTAAAACCCATTCAGACACAGGTAAGCAGTTTCTATTTTTTTTCCCCTTTAATTTTTTTAATTGTACTTTAGATGAAGGTTTACAGAACAGTTAGTACACAAATTGTTTATGACATTGGTTAACAACCCCATGAAGTGTCAACACTCTCCCTTCTCGACCTTGGGTTCCCTATTACCAGCTTTTCTGTCCCCTCCTGCCTTCTAGTTCTTGTCCCTGAACTGTTGGGCCCCATTAGTCTCATTTTGTTTTATAAGCCTATCTAATCTTTGACTGAACTGTGAACTTCAGGAGTGACTTCACTACTGAGCTAAAAGGGTGTCTGGGGGCCATACTCTTGGGGTTTCTCCAGTCTCTATCAGGCCAGTAACTCTGGTCTTTTTTTGTGACTTAGAATTTTGTTCTACATTTTTCTCCAGCTCTGTCCAGGACCCTCTGTTGTGATCCCAGTCAGAGCAGTCAGTGGTAGCCGGGCACCATCTAGTTGTACTGGACTCAGTCTGGTGGAGGCCGTGGTAGTTGTGTTCCATTAGTCCTTTGGATTAATATTTCCCTTGTAGCTTGTTTTCTTCATTCTCACTTGTTCCCGAAGGGGTGAGACCAGTGGAGTATCTTAGATGGCTGCTCACAGGTTTTAAGACCCCAGACACTGCTCACCAAGGTAAAATATAGAACATTTTCTTTATAAACTATGTTATGCCAATTGAGCTAGATGTTCTCTGAGACCATGGTCCCCACAGCCCTCAGCCCAGCAATTCGGTCTCTCAGGGAGTTTGGATGTGTCTATGGAGCTTCCACGACCTTTCCTTGTACAAGCTGTGCTGGCTTCCCCAGTATTGTGTACTGTCAGTAAGCAGTTTCTTGATTGAGATTCAACACCTAAGGCTCTTGGCCCCACCCTTGTCTCTGCCTTTTGAGTCATCCATCCTTTTTCATGAAAGGGAACATGTTGTGGTCCTTGTTTTCATTGGCTGATTTTTGGGTAGATTGACAGGTCTTTCTTCCTAGTTTGTCTTATTCTGGTAGCTTCACTGAAACCTGTTCAGCATCATAGCAAGATGCAAGCCTCCACTGACAGATGGGTAGTGGCTGTGCATGAGGTGCATCGGCTGGAAATGAAACCCAGGTCTCCCCCATGGAAGGCCTAGGACATGATCCTTCTGCCTGAATACTCTGTTCTTAGATCTACCCACATGTCTGTCAGTTTGTCGTACTCTGTGGGCTTGTGTGTTGCTGTGATGCCAGAAGCTATGCCACCGGTATTCAAATACCAGAAGGGTCACCCATAGCAGACAGGTTTCAGCTGAGCTTCCGGACTAAGATGGACTAGGAATAAGGATCCAGAAGTCTACTTCTGAGAAGAATTAGCCAGTGAAAACCTTATGAACATCAGCGGAACATTGTTTGATATAGTGCTGGAAGATTAGTCCTCAGGTTGGAAGGCACTCAAAATACGACTAGGGAAGAGCGGCCTCTTCAAACTAGCGTCGACCTTAGTGATGTGGATGAAGTCAAGCTTTCGGGGCCTTCATTTGCTGATGTGGCACGACTCAAAGTAAGAAGAAACAGCTGCAAACATCCATTAATAGTCAGAACATGGAATGTATGAAGTATGAATCTAGGAAAACTGGAAGCCGTCAAAAATGAAATGGAATGCATAAACATTGATATCCTGGGCATTAGTGAGCTGAAATGGACTGTTACTGGCCATTTTGAATCAGACAATCATATGGTCTACTATGCTGGGAACAACAACTTGAAGAGGAATGGCATTGCATTCACCATCAAAAAGAACATTTCAAGATCTATCCTGAAGTACAATACTGTGAGTGATAGGATAATATCCATACACCTACCTGGAAGACCAGTTAATATGACTATTATTCAAATTTACGCACCAACCACTAAGGCCAAAGATGAAGAAATTGAAGATTTTTACCAACTTCTGCAGTCTGAAATTGATCAAACATGCAATCAGGATGTA
>NW_004444045.1:6761862-6785614 GCF_000243295.1 Trichechus manatus latirostris | reverse complement strand
ACGCACCAACCACTAAGGCCAAAGATGAAGAAATTGAAGATTTTTACCAACTTCTGCAGTCTGAAATTGATCAAACATGCAATCAGGATGTATTGATAGTTACTGGAGACTGGAACGTGAAAGTTGGAAACAAAGAAGGATTGGTAGTTGGAAAGTATGGCCTTGATGATAGAAATGATGTCGAAGATCACATGATAGAATTTTACAAGACCAATGACTTCTTCACTGCAAATAACTTTTTTAACCAACATAAATGGCAACTATACATGTGGACTTCACCAGATGGAATACACAGGAATCAAATCGACTACATCTGTGGAAAGAGACAATGGAAAAGCTCAATATCATCAGTCAGAACAAAGCCAGGGGCTGACTGTGGAACAGACCATCAATCGCTCATATGCAAGTTCAAGGTGAAACTGAAGAAAATTAGAACAAGTCCATGAGAGCCAGAGTACGACCTTGAGTATATCCCACCTGAATTTAGAGACCATCTCAAGAATAGATTTGACACGTTGAACACTGGTGAGTGAAGACCAGACGAGTTGTGGAATGACATCAAGCACACCATACATGAACAAAGCAAGAGGTCATTAAAAAGACAGGAAAAAAAGAAAAGACCAAAATGCATGTCAGAAGAGACTCTGAAACTTGCTGTTAAACGTCAAGTAGCTAAACCAAAAGCAATAAATGATGAAGTAAAAGAACTCAACAGAAGATTTCAAAGGGCAGCTCAAGAAGACAAAGTAAAGTATTATAAGGACATGTGCAAAGACCTGGAGATGGAAAACCAAAAGGGAAGAATATGCTCTGCATTTCTCAAGCTGAAAGAACTAAAGAAAAAATCCAAGCTTTGAGTTGCAATATTGAAGGATTCCATGGGGAAAATATTAAATGACTCAGGAAGCATCAAAAGAAGATGTAAGGAATACACAGAATCACTATACCAAAAATAATTGGTCAATGTTCAACCATTCAAGAAGGTCTCATATGAGCAGGAACCAATGGTACTGAAGGAAGAAGTCCAAGCTGCACTGAAGGCATTGGTGAAAAACAAGGGTCCAGGAACAGACGGAATACCTGTTGAAATGTTTCAACAAACAGATGCAGCACAGGAAGTACTCACTTGTCTATGCCAAGAAAGTTGGAAAATGGCTACCTGGCCAACTGACTGGAAGAGATCTATATTTATGCCTATTCCCAAGAAATGTGATCCCACCAAATGCAGAAATTATCGAACAATATCATTAATATCATCTGCAAGTAAAATTTTGCTGAAGATCATTCAAAAGTGGCTACAGCAGTAGAGAACAGCCAGAAATTCAAGCCACATTCAAAAAAAGACATGGAACCAGGGATATCATTGCTGATATCAGGTGGATCCTGACTGAAAGCAGAGAATACCATAAAGATATTTACCTTTGTTTTATTGACTATGCAAAGGCATTCAACTGTGTGGATCATAACGAATTATGGATAACCTTGTGAAGAACAGGAATTCTAGAACACTTAATTGTGCTCATGAGGAACCTGGACATAGATCAAGAAGCATAGATCAAACAGAACAAGGGGATACTACTTAGTTTAAAGTCAGGAAAGGTGTGCGTCAGGGTTGTATCCTTTCACCATACCTGTTCAATCTGTATGCTGAGCAAATAATGTGAGAAGCTGGACTATATGAAGAAGAATGGAGCATCAGGACTGGAGGAAGACTCATTAACTACCTGCATTATGCAGATGACACAACCTTCCTGCAGAAAATGAAGAGGACTTGAAGCACTTACTGTTGAAGATCCAAGACAACAGCCTTCAGTATGGATTACACCTCAACATAAAGAAAACAAAAATCCTCACAACTGGACCAATAGGCAACATCATGATAAACGGAAAAAAGATTGAAGATGTCAAGGATTTCATTTTACTTGGATACACAATCAACACCCATGGAAACAGCAGTCAAGAAAACAAAAGATGCATTGCATTGGGCAAATCTGCTGCAAAAGACCTCTTTAAAATGTTGAAAAGCAAAGATGTCACCTTGAGGACTAAGGTGCCTGACGGAAGCCATGGTGTTTTCAATCACCTCCTATGCATGTGAAAGCTGGATGATGAATAAAGAAGACTGAAGAAGAACTGATACCTTTGAATTGGGGTGTTGGCGAAGAATATTGAATATATCACGGACTGCCAAAAGAGCGAACAAATCTGTCTTGGAAGAAATACAACCAGGATGCTCCTTAGAAGCAAGGATGGCAAGACTACGTCTCACACACTTTGGACATATTGTCAGGAGGGATCAGTCCCTGGAAAAGGACATCATGCTTGGTAAAGTAGAGGGTTATTGAAAAAGAGGGAGACTCTCAATGAGATGGATTGATACAATGGCTGCAACAATGGGCTCAAGCATAACGATTATGAGGATGGCATAGGACTGGGCAGCGTTTACTTCTGTTGTACATAGGATCGCTATGAGTCAGAGCCGACTGTATGGCACCTAACAACGACAGATTTCCATATGATTTTCTCCCTCACTACCTTTAGAACCTTGCTCAGGTGTCCCATTCTAAGAGAGATCCTAGTTACCTTACTTAAAGTTGTTCCCCAAAAAGTCTCAAATTACCTCTTCTGTATTATTTCATGCATAGCATTTATCACCATCTATGTATTCATTTTACTTATTTTTATGGAATGTAAGCTGTAAGGGAATTGGTTTTTATTGTTTTATTCACTGCTGTGTTGTTAACACATTGTCAGCAGTCACTAAATATTTTTGGAATGAATAAATGTACTGTCCACTAGTTTCTTCATCCTCATCTGCCTGGAATGTTCTTTCTCTCCTGAATTAAATCCAAACCTAGCTGATCAAGACCTATTTCCTCCAGTCGCTTTTACTTCACTATTGGAGTCTTACATTGATTTTCTTCACTTTGACTTTCTCAGCACTCATAGCTACAGCCAAGGTCACATTAATGCATACTTGTTTTGTGTGCTCCATTTGTCTCCATCTTCCTCATATACTCAAGCCTTGCTTGTCTAAATAGACCCTTGAGAAGCCATATTCACTTCCCTTTTTGAACCACTCTCTTGCTCCTTTGAAGTTATGCAACATGTGCTTTATAAATACCTGTTTCATAAACAACTGTTAACCTATGGAAATGAACTTCCTAGCCCAACACAGCTGACTGAAGATGCTACTTCAGGACAATACAATGTTTTTGTGAAATGCTTATAATCATTTTCGATTTGTACAGTAATAAGTTCCAGGAAAAAGCAGCTGAGCTACACAAGCAACTCTGTTCTAAAACTCACATCGTTATTATATTGTCTTTAGGAAATGGAATCCACTTTTCCACATGGACTGGAAATCCTAAGATGTTAAAAATTTTCTAAAAAGCTCCACTGAGATTTAGCTTCTTGCTGTGGTACTCTAAATTATGCCAGCATCATGTAAAGCATTATTATAAAGCACTATAATTTGTATGCTCCTGAGCAAGTACCTCTCAAAGTATTTTCCAATTAGTTCATCTGTGAGCCTGCTTCTGATATCCCTGAAGATAAGTGAGAAGAATTTCTTCATATGCAACCTGAGCATAAGACAATATCAAAATCAGTTACATCAGCTAAATATCGTCATAAGAACAGCTTTAAATTGTCTGATGTTTTGAAATGTTAGAGAAGTTCATCAAAGGATTATGCAAAGAATTATGCACATAGATTTTCTTTCTTCTGTGGCTTTAACATATTTCTCTACTTTTTTTTTTCTCCTAATTTAAGCTCATTATATCATGACTCAGATTTTGTCTAGGAATGAGATAGACTGAACCTGTCTCAATCTGCTCGTCTTTCTTTCTTTCTTCTCACCTTTGACACCATGCATATCCACTTTGGTTCCAATAACTCTTCTTAGGTTGTTAAGACACACATGTACATACCAATTCTACTGAATCAGGACTATTACAGCTTATGACTAACTCTTGTGAGAGCAAGAAAGTTAGTATTTCCAAAAGAAAAATAGAAGGTTTCTCAACTATCTTCACAGGCTGAATTAGGACGGTCATCTACTGGTATCTGACTCTAGTCTAAAGTTTTTTCTCTAATTTATAAATAAATTCTACTGGATGCCCCTTCTTTATTTTCTTATCACAAAGAAAAGCTCATTAACATGTTCCTTTGTGTTGAAACCTTTGCTAGTTTAATATTTTAAACAATTTTACAGAACATATACCACAATATGAGATATACTGAACCTATACATCACTTTAAGCTTACTGTAAATTTCTGATGTGTTTGACAGATATAATCGAAATGTGTTACCATTGTTCTTATCAGTCATTTCTAAAAATATTGTCTTATAAGCTAATTATGAAGATAAGAGTTTATCATATGTAGCTACAACATACATATCATACATAACATGCATATCTGATCTTCGAGTTCAAGGGCCTCAGAGGTTGACTAATGCATAAATTTATCACTATTCTTTCATCCCAGCACACCTGAGAAATACAACACATGCACATTATCAACAGTATCATTTTGATAATGTTTCCTAATGCTGTTCTACTAAATTACCACACATTTAATGACTTAACACAACTCTGTTATCTTAGTGTTCTATATATCAGAAGACTGAAAGGAATTTTATGGGGCTAAAATCACAGTGTCGGTAGAACTGCGTTCCTCCTGGGGCACTAAAGGAGAATCTGTTTCCTAGCCTCTTCCAGCTTCTAGAGACCATCTGCTTTCTTGGCTCATGGTCCCTTCCTTGCATCATTCTGACCTCTGCTTCCATCACCACATCTCCTCTGACTCTGACATTCCTGTCTTTCTTGTGTAAGGACCTTTGTAATTACATTGGGACCACCCAGATAATCCAGGATAATTGCTTCATCTCAAGATCCTTAATTTTATCAAACCTGTAAAGTCCCTTTGCCATATGTAAGGACATTATGAACCAGAACCAGCATAAGACTGGTTCCTATGAGGCTGAGGTCAAATATACCTTTGCCTTTCCACTTCTCCATTATTTCACTTTGTATTTATTTACTGGGTCCAATAATTTGCTGCAATGATCACAAAGAACTCACATGAACTCACAGATTATACTCACAGTAACAAGGTTAATTAGGGCAACAACTCAGAAGTGGTGGGATATAATTTGGGATGTGACTCAGAGTCAACATCAGGAAACTCAGGATACAAGTCAGGGAAAGCTATACAGATGAGGTCTGGGAATGTCCCCAGACAGAGATTGTGTTTTGTCAACCAGGGCAGTTTCAGATAAGCTCCCTGCCGTAACAGTTCTCTTTCAGGGCAACTCTCAGGCAGCTGTCCTCTCAATCAAGAGAACTCTACCCTCAAGTTCCAGGGTTTTTATAGCTAGCCCATGTACTCCTCATCAATTACATGGCAGGCTCCCTAAACAAACAGGGTAAAGATCAGCTCCTCAGCCAATCCTGGTAAAGGTAAACTGCAGGATAGGTCATAAATGGACAAATCTTTGCAAATTGCTTATGTGGATAATAAACCACTCAATCTCTTCCTTGAAAGATTGCAGACCGACCAATCATTTTGGGAAGATTATAGGGTCGCTATGAGTCAGAATCGATTCAACTGCAATGGGTATAAACCCAGGGCCAGAAAGACCATATAAGAGAAACCCATTACACCATATAAGTTAACATATTCACTGGTTTTGGGGATCTGGATATAGACATATTTGGAGGGGGAAGGGCATTACTCTGTGGTCCACAGGTAGTGATTCTCAAGTAAGGAGGGGAAAATATAGTAGTAGATATTATTTGGTGGGGGGAAGGAGGCAGTATCGCATTATGGTTAAGACCATGAACCCTAGTGCCAGAGAGCCTGACTTCAAATCCCAGTTTTAGCAGGCAATAGCTATGACATCTTAAGCAAATTATTGAAACTCTTCGTGCCTTCATTTTGTAATCTGTAAAATTGGGATGATAATGTTAGTATCTATGTCATAGTTTTTTAAAGATTCCATGAATTTATACATGGAAACTGTGAAAGAGATCCCAAAATCTAGGTGCTTGGCATAGGAGAGGCTTCTACCCAGGGTACAGGCCGAACTCCATTTTGTATTGTACTAACAGGCCTCAAAAATAAGAGGCATCCGAGCTGAGCTCACAGTAATAGGTTAATTTAAATTCACTCAGGGAGGAAAGGGAGGAGGAGAGACAGAACTGCAGCTACCATCAGAAAGAATATTTTTTCAGAAACTGGTCCTATTCTTGAAAGATAAGTAAAATCATTTTTGCAAAATGCTTGTGCAAGCTAACACCAGAACAGGATATCTCTAGATTAGCTGATGTATGACTCGTAGTTACTAATGGTTATTGTTTCTCTGAACTTCTCCCATAAAAAAACCCTTCTTATTTTCTGTACTTTGGAGCAATTTGTAATTTTGTAAATTGTTGCCCAACTGCAGTTGTAATATCCTTCAATAAATCTCTTTCATATTAATTGTAACAGAGATTCCAGTTTTACTCTGACAAATACAGAACAATTCCTGGCACATAGTTAATGCTCTGTAAATATTTATTATTATTATGTGCTCCCATTGTCTGAGAATGATTGATCTAATCCAAACTTCTTTTACAGATGAAAAAACTGAGTCTAAGTAAAATTAAATGATTCACACAAAATAATATGGTGACATTGAATTAGAAAACTTGTCACATTAAGATTATTCTATATTATTGAACCAGCATCTGAGAAATCTATGTTTTCAGTAGTGCCAGAATTGAAAAAGTACCTATTTTTTTATTACTAATAATTTTTAATTAACCTAGTGATGTTGTCAATAGCATACTTTACTTTTGCATTAGTAGCGGAATCCTATGAACACATTTTCCAATTATTTCTTAACTTTCTGTGGCTTAATAGGTTGTAATACATGCTGTAAAGAGTAAGATATTTTGACAAAGTGACAAGAATTTGAAAACACCCCAAGACATAGCATTTCACAGGATGATTTTGTCCTTGACATTTTTATATCTTAATAACAGTATATATTGCCATTACAATGTTTAGATGACTTTTAACCTCTATTCAAAATGTGGTCAAGATTTACCTGTATTTATAGATTTTATGTTGTCAGATCTATCCATTAAATCTGCAACACAGTCAATCAACCACTCCACATACCAGATTGTCCATTAGAATAATCAAATTCAACAGGCTATGCAAGATGATGAGTTCTAATTATTTTGATTATGCAGAAACTCTCATTGGCTCTTAATTTTGAAGCATGCCTAAGAATCTTTCCAATCTAGGATTGGGATTTTGAGAGTAGATGTTTTCTCTTCCATGCTTATGATCCTCCCATCCCTATCTGGACTTAAATTAATTTTTTTGAAATCTCTTTTTACTGATTTGTTAAGCATAGAGTGCAAAGAGAGAACTATTTTATGTGGAGAATTACTAAGTCAAGGACATGTAATTTTATCTTTCTGATGACATGGAAATTCTCTGCTCAAATTTAAAGTCTCCCTTTCCCCCCTTAACTAACAAATTGAACAGAATCATGAAATTTAAGCGCTGGAAAGGAACATAGAGATATCTGGTCAAAAGGCCTCATTTTGTAGATGACAAAGGATATAGGGGAAAAAAAAATGGAGCAAGTTAATTTTAGGCAGTTGAAAAAAATCCAATCACAGAATATTTTTTGGCTCTAGGCCCAAAACATTTCATTTGATTGTGAGTAAGATACATTTTTATTCAGTCTAAGCCCTTTCCTCTCTGCTCTATTCTTAAGGGGGAGGCAAATGAGTGTTAATCATCATATAGGCCTTGATGGTACTGTACCCTTTTGCTAAATGATTTTGCTGCCAGCTAAAGATGGCCTTGTGCTCTGAACATATTTTCAATGACTGTTCTATAAGAATGTTTGTATTTTTCCAAACTACTGTGCTTATTCAACTGTCAACCTCAAGTTTGCATTTTTTTTTCCTTTTATGCTGGTCTTTTTTTGCAATCAGCTCTGAAAGAAAAAGTGTAAGCCCTTCTTAGATTCTACAGCTATCTCTACTGTGTTTTTTCATTGTATGACCTTGATTAAGTCTCTTAAACACTGTTTGAGTTTCTTCATCTGTAAAATGAAGACAATAATACATACAAAATAGGATTAGTGCTGTAATTATAAAATGAAGTGAGGTATCCAAGAGGCGCTCTGGTGGTGCAGTGGTTAAACTGCTCAACTGCTAACCAAAAACTGCTAACCTACCAACTGCTTTGAAGGGGAAAGATGTGGCTGTCTGCATCCATAAAGGTCACAGCCTTGGAAACCCTATGGGGCGGTTCTAGGCTGTCCTATAGGGTGGCTATGAATTGGAATCTACTCAAAGGCAGTGGGTTTGGTTTGGTTTGGGTTTATCCAAGCAGGCAGTTGCAAGGTACTCACTTAAGTATCATGAGAACAGGATTTTTAAAGGGAGTTAGGGGATTTCCAGTAGGGAAGTTATAATGATTGGATCTCTAATGTGTCTTTAATCCTTGGAAGGGTCTTACAAAATAAGGGTTTTTCTGTCACTGGCTTTGTAAGTACACTTGTCTGTTAGGAATTGATGGAATCTGGTATGGTGAATGGAGCCCTAGTGGTGCAGTGGTTAAGAGCTGGGTTGCTAACCAAAAGGCTGGCAGTTTGAATCCACCAGCCCCTCCTTGGAAACTCTATGGGGCAGTCCTACTCTGTCCTATAGTGTCACCGTGAGTCAGAATTGACTTGACGACAACAGGTTTGGTTTGTTTTGTTTTTTTGGTAATGTGAGTCAGAAACATTTTTAACTGTCAAGATGTTCTTTTCAAAGAGTTTTTACAGTTAGAACACTTTGAAAATCCTCTATTGGTCTGTCAAGGTTTGTGTGGCACAAATGATCATTTTGATCTATTTGTTCTTGAAAAAGTTTTTGCATCTGGCACAAATGGCCATTAATTTTTAGTTTACATTTAACAATATATAGTAGTCAGTTGTCATTGCTAGTATGTCTTATTGCCAGTTAGAAATATTTCTTTTGGGATGGCTCCCTCTGTATGCCCCTTGTAAATTTGCTGCCCAGGGGCCCATCTGGTACCTCCTACCTTGCTGACTGCGTACATGCTATCTGCTGTGCCCACCCTCCAAGAAGGGACCAGCTGTGCAATCACATCTGTACTTATTCCCTTAACTTTTCCTGTCTCCCTCTTATTTTTTAGGTCCTGGTATTTGAACTTTATTTCTTCTTTAACATATGCATGACCAGAGTGACCTCACCCACACATATTCAACTTTTGGTGAATACCTGCTTTGTGCCAGGTGATTTCGCACATATCACTACATTTATTCCTCAAATAAACCTTTGAAAGATATGTCACTATTTTTTATAAATGATGGCCAAGGCTCAGAAACATTAAGTAAATTGCCCAAGTTAATTCAAATATAAAAGACAGAGTCAAGATTTGAACCTAGTTTAACAAGTTTTTCAGAGTTCCGAGAAAGATTAGCACTTTTGACTGAGGCTGTTTATCTGATAAAAGAGCACTGGTGGCACAGTGGTTAAGCACTTGTCTGCTAACTAAAAAGTTGGCAGTTCGAACCCACTAGCCACTCCACACAAGGCATATGTAGCAGTCTGCTTCCATAAAGATTACAGCCTTAGAAACCCAATGAGCAGTTCTACTCTGTCCTGTAGGGTCTCTATGAGTCGGAATCGACTCGATGGCAATGGGTTTGGGTTTTTTTGGTTTGTCTGATAGGGTCACCACTTTAAACCATTTTTGGCCTTATTTTTAACAGCTATTGAATAACATCATTATTCCTTCTGGAATAGTCTAAAGTTTTACCTCTAAATAAAGGAAAATTAGCTCTCCTTCTCACTTTAAAATAAAATCAGATTATCATAATTTGTCTGTATCAGAAACACCTGAAAAAATAATATCTCAATGTCTTAGTTTCCTCTGGGTGCCGTAAAAAATACCACAAAATGAGGGCTTTAAAGAACAGAAATTTATTGGCAGTTCTGGACGTTAGGAATCCAAATTTGTGTATCAGCCGTGTTGATTTCTCCTCAGGCTCTGAGACAGAAATTGTTCCTCACCTCTCTCCTAGTTTTTGGTGGCTCCTGGCAATCCTTGGTGTTCCTTGGCTTACAGCTGAGTCTGCCTCTGTCATCATGTGGCCATTCTTCCTCTTTGTATCTCTTCGTGCCTGTTCTCCTCTTTGATAATACACCACTCAGATGGGATTAAGACCCACCCTATTCTGGGATGACCTTATATTAACTGATACTATCTTACTATTTCTAAACAAGGTCACGTTCACAGGTTCCAGGGCTTAAGACTTCAGCACATCTTTTTGGAGGACACAATTCAATCCATAACACTCAAAATCACAGAGAATTACATCAACATGTATGATGAGTACACAAAGTGGTTTAAGAGAAGGTAGCTGGAATGACTAAACCCGTCCTGCTGTTGAGTGTTGTCAACCACCATCAAGCATCAATGAGAGGAGCATTTGCTCAGGACCCAGTGTGCTAATTGCTCTCTTTATTTCCCATAAGAAGATAAACTGATTGAAGAAAGTCGTGTTTTCTACAGAGGGTATATGTTTGGCAATTCCCTTGTAAATCACTTTATTACACACATATAAGTCTATATTTGTTATATTTATATTTCATATAGAGTAAGACCACATTTGGGCTAGTCTCAAACCATCATCAATGAACTCCAAAGGAAGCAAACAGTCTCAGAGCTAAGCTGTCCCTCTTCCAGAATCTAATATTAGGGGTCAAGTGAGAACCTCACGTACTGAAGTGATGCCCCTCCTCTGTCAGCATTGAAGCCTCCATCAGCAGAAATCAAGAAGCCTGTGCACTTGATATAAGACAGATTCTTTGCCAACCAGCTAAGAAGAAAAAGAAGCACAGATACTCAAAGTCAGATCACCCTGTTGTTCTCCAGTCACATTTCAGGTTTTTCTCTCACTTCTTTGGCCATTTCTTTGTTCCCTTTGCTGGCATTTTCTTATCTCCACAACCCCTATTATTTGAAATGCACCAGTCCTTGGACCTCTTCTCTTTTTAATTTTAGACACTCTCTTGGATATGTCATGAAGTTTTGTGACTACAGATACAGTCTACACACTGAAAACTCAAAGTGATATCTCCAGCCTATTCTGTTTGTTGAACTTCAAACATATATATCCTATTACCTGCGCAACATCTTCACTTTGATTGCTTCTAGGCATCTTAGACTTAACGAGTCTTAACCTAAGCTCCTGATCTCCCCTGGCCCAAACCTACAATCTGACAACTTCCACTCCACCTACCCACTCCAGATAACGACATCTTCATCCTTCCATTGAATTCAACCAATGCCTTGGAAATCATCTTTAACTCCTCTCTTTTTTTCTCACAGCCTACATCCAAAAGCAAAAACTTATTGGTATTCCAGATTCAAATGTTAAAATGTATCCAGAATCCAACTAGTTCTTACTTCCTCCTCTGATCCTTGCACCAGTAAATAAGACTATTGCACTAGTCTCCTCATCTCCCTGCTTCTGTCCTTAACCTATTTGCATCTATTCCCAACAAAGAAACCAACATTATTTTGGTAAGATATAAGTCAGGTCACATCCTTCCTCTGCTCAAAACTCTACAACAGTTTCATATCTCATATAGAGTAAAAGCCAAAGAGCTGGCAATGGCCTATAAGTTCCTACTCTATCGCACCCTGCCCCACATCACCTCTAAACTTATCTCCTCTTACTCTCTTCCTCTTTCACTTTCCTCCAGCCACACTGACTATTTCTTAAGCATCCTAAGCATCCTCCCACCTCAAGTCCCTGCCTGGAATACTGCTCTCCCAGATACTATACAGCACACTGCCTCACTTCATTCAGGTCTTTGCATTCTTGTCAAATTCAATGAGACTTTACTGGGCATCCTACAGGAATGTATAAACTCTCCACTCTCCCAAAAAAATCATACCTGATTTATTTTTCTCCATAGTACTTATCACCATCTAGAATATTATGTGTATTTATTAATTCTGCACATTGAGGTCTTCCCATAAGAATGTGGAAACTCCCATGGGGAGTATGTACAGTTCCTAGTACATAAAAGGCAATCAATTGTAGTGTTGAATATTGATTATAGGGCATCTTTTTTACTATGATCTGACAGGAACCGTACATTTTACATATATCATGTTCTGCTTCTTCCTGTTTACCATGATTTTATTAATTTAACGTATGTTCTTAAGAGCCTGCCGTGTGCTGTGCATACTGAAAAATACCAAAGATACAGTGGTGAACAAGAGGAGATAGGCATTAATCAAATAACTCCGCACAAATTATTGTATGATTTTCAATTATGTGCTTTTCAAGAAAGAAGATGGTTTTAGAGAACACTTAACAAAGAAACTGGACAGACTGAATTATACATGTAAAAATTGTTGAATGGGCAAATAGTTTGTTAGGTATATTTTTACCACAAACAGACAGACAAACACCTCAACAGATTTGAAGTACGTAAAACTTAATTAAAGAAATGTTACTTGAGCTAAGATCAGAAGGAAAACAGCAAGGAAGATTTTCAGATGCAATAAGCAGTAAGTGCAAAGGCCCTGTGGTGGAAAAATCATGGGATTAAAAGAAGACCTGTATGTCTGTGTAATTCAAGTGAAGGACAGAAACTGACAGGAAGAATAATGTCAGCAGAGGCCAGAGAGATTTCCAGGTGCCTAACAGACCCTTTCAAGGATTTGGTCTTTATCCTGAAAGCAAGAGGAAGCCACTGAAGATATTTATACAAGGGGAAGACCTCATCAGATGGGTGTTTTTAGAAACTCACTCTGAATCCATTATGATATAGGATTGAAAGAGAGCCAGACTAGATACAGGGAGACAAGTGCAAGTGTTAGCATTTCCATATGAGAAATCCTTCCCACATTTCTGACTCCTAAGAAAAATCAGTTAAGAATTCAGAAAAGCAGGAAAAAGTAGCATAATCCACCTGTGAGAGTTAAAGCTTAACAATCAACATAGAGACTTTTGCTGGTTTGAAGAAATCCAGTGACATCGAGTGACAAACCAGAGCAGGAAACATTACATGTGGAGTTGAAGGTTAAGGTCGACATTGCTTGGAACTGGGACATAGAGGAGAGAAGTGGGCAGTCTGTGATGGACTGAATTGTGTCCTTCAAAAATATCTGTTGTAAATCCTGACTCCGACACCTGTAATTATAATCTCATTTAGGAATGTGTTTTCTTTGCTATGTTAATATAGCAGTATTAGTGTAGGGTGTGTTTTAATCCAATCTCTTCTGATATATAAAAAGAGCAGGTTAAGGAAGCAAGCAAGCAGAGATGCGGGAAGATAGATGCCAAGCCACATGAAAACTGCTAAAGAACAGAAGCTCAAAAGAAACAAGGACCTTCCTTCAGAGCCAACAGAGAGAGAAAGACTTTCCCTAGGACTGGCACTCGGGATTCAGGCTTCTAGCCTCTAAACTGTGAGAAAATAAATTTCTATTTGTTAAAGCCAAGCACTTGTGATATTTCTGTTATGGCAGCACTGGTGGCGCAGTGGTTAAGAGCTTGGCTGGTAACCAAAAGGTCAACAGTTCAAATCCACCAGCTGCTCCTTGGAAACCCTATGGGGCAGTTCGACTCTGTCCTATAGGGTTGCTATGAGTCGGGATTGACTTGCAGGCAATGGCTTTATTTTTTATTTTTATTTTTTTAGATACCTCAGTCACAATCTCATCAGTTAGTCGTACTTGTAGCTGTGGCCCAGTCTGCTTCTAAGGGTGAGCTGTTCTCATAAATAAAAATATACTAATAAATGTATATACATAATATGCTTTACATAAATCCTGTATGTAGTGTTCCTCAAAATAACAAGTTTAGAAGCAAAATTCTTAAGTTGGAATTTTGACACATTCTTCTGATTAGTATTACTAAGCTTGCTAGGAGATCTGAATGTTATTTAAATACTCTTCCATAAATTATTGCTGTCATTTTCTAGTGTTTAAATATTCACTTCTGGCTGCAGTTCAATGTAAATACTTTAACAGAAGAAAAGCAAAGGGAAATTTGTTGTGAAACACTCCAACGTGAAATTGGAAACTGATCTAAAGTCGGAATCGTCAAAAGCAATATGAATTTTATGGCAAAACCAAAACCAAGGCAAGTGGACAGAATATTTTAACCAATAAAAAGGAAAATGAGCTTAATGCCCAACTTGAAAATGCTTCTGGACTCCCTCTTAAAAATTTAATCTCAAGAACAATGTAACAAAATTTTCTACCTTGGCAATATTTGTCATGAAATAAAGATTAAAAAAAAAAAAAAAACACCCAACAACAACAACGACCAAATCAGTAACAGTTAAGTCGATTTCAAGCTCATGGAAACTCCATGTGTTTCAGAGTAAAATTGCTCCGTAGGGTTTTTAAGGCTGTGTCTTTTCAGAAGAAGATCACCAGGCCTTTCTTCTGAGGCTCCTCTGGTTGGGTTCGAACCACCAACCTTTTGGTTAGTAGTAGAGTACTTAAGCATTTGTGCCACCTGGGGACTCTTGAAACAAAGGTCAAGACTATCACAAGGGGCAATTCATGTGTTTTTAAATTTCATCATAAGAATAACTTTTAAATATTAAATATCTGTGGTTTTTATTTCATTTTAAAATGATTTTATTTGGCATTTATTTTGTGTTAATATTCCCTTCATTTAATGCTTTTGGTAGTCAAGCGTCTTTATCAGGCAGAGATCATTTTTACATGTTATTGAAATACAATCTTGTCACAATGTGTTGGATAACAATAATAATAAAACCAGCATTTATTATTATATTCCTACAGAAAACCTCTGAAACTTTTAGTTCCTGTCACAGAAAAAATAGTCACTATTTATTATTATAGTCACTCATTATTTTTTCTTCACTCATTAATACATGTGAATGCTATTAAAATACCATTGCAACCTCCTAAATTACATATACTGTTACAAAAAATACATAATACCTTGTGATTTCAAGATTTCCAAAGAATTCGCAGGAATTCTGATTCCTCATTGACAAAATCTGAAGATTAGTATCCATCAGGAACTGAGAAACACTATATCTTGTACTATAGTGGTGACACTGAAGATGGAGAAAAGTAGACAGATTCAAGAAATACCCAGGAAGTAAAATTCACAGGAGCTGTAGATGAACAAACTGGATGTTGGGAATGAGGCAGAGTGTCAAGAATCATGTCTATGTTTCTGATTTTTGTGATGGTGGATGTCATTCATTACAACAGAGAACACTAGAAGAGGAGCAGTGTATTAGTCAGGATGAGCTGAGTTATATTTCATAAACAAGCACGTCCCAATTATTACTGAAATAAAACAACAGTGGTTCGGAGACAGAAAGTAGATCAGTGGTTGCCTGGAGCTGGGCTTCAGGGTGCAGGTGAGTGCGAGTGAGACGTGACTGCTAATTTGTATAAGATTTCTTTTTGGGACATTGAAATATTCTAAAATTACTGTGTGTTGCTAGCTGCACAACTCTGAATATACTAAAAACCACTGAATAATTTTAAATGGGCAGCCAAGCTCTTAACCACTGTACCACCAGGTCTCCTGTGAGATATATCTTAATAAAGATGTAAAAATATTGGCTCATTTCTCATTCATACTACATTTTCATTTCAGGTAAGCAGGGTGCTCTGTTCCATGGCATGCTTATTTACAGAAGTAGGCTGATGGTGCCTCCACGACCTGAATGTTGCTGATCTCCTTGACAGGGGTAAGGGAATATGGCAAATTTCACAACATCTCTTAAAGGTGTATACCTGGAAGCGATACACGTCATTTCTGCTCATATCCCATCGGCTACATAAGTCATGTGGACACACTAAACTTCAAGGTGAAGGAGGGGCAGAGAAATACAATCTTACCAGAAAGAAAAGATCCAGAAACAGCGCTAAAGAATACCAGAACCAGGATTGGATATGAAGAGTTCAGTTGTAGACATGTTTTATTTGTGATGCCTTTGAAATGTCCAAAGTAATGTGATTAGATAGGCATTTGGTTTTCTGGGGCCAGGCACTCAGAAGGAAAGGTCTGGGCTGGAGATATAGGTCAAGTGATTACTGATATATTGTTGTTGTTAGGTGCTGTCGAGTCAATTTTCGACTCATAGTGAGCCCATGTGACAGCAAAACTGCTCCATAGGGTCTTCTAGGCCATAATTTTTATGGGAGCAGATCACCAGGTCTTTTTCCCTCGGAGACCCTGGATGGGTTCGAACCACCAACTTTTTGGTAAGCAGCTGAGCCCTTAACCATTGTATACCACCTGGGATGGTTATAAAGCCATGAGGAGTCCCTGAGTGTTGAAACGGTTAAGCACTAAGCTACTAACAGAAAGGTTGGCAGTTCGAACTTACCCAGAGGTTCCTTGAAAGGAACTCCTGGTGATTTGCTTCTGAAAGGTCACAGCCATGAAAACGCTGTAGAGTTGTTCTACTCGGCACATATCGGGTCGCTATGAGTCAGAATCAACTCAACAGCCACTGTTTTTTTTTTGTTTTTAGTTAAAGCCATGGGCATGAAAATAAACGTCATCTGTTATTCATTATTTCTCTGTGCCACCCACACACATACACACACACATATGTCACACTCCATCGTGATTCTCTCCTGAGCTACCTGGAATCATAATTATTAAGGAAATGTTGGGGTGTGGGGTTGCCAAATTCTCATTGGTGTCTTAGAAGCATTGAAAGTAGATGAAAGGAATTGGTATTTTATGGTACTTATTGTATTTTAGAGTCCCTTGGTGAGGCAAACTGTCAAGTGCTCGACAACTAACTGAAAGGTTGGTGGTTCAAACTCACCCAGAGGCACCTTGGAAGAAAGGCCTGGCAATCTGCTGCTGAAATGTCACAATCTTGAAAACTCTATGGAGCAGTTTTACCCTGCACACATGGGGTTGCCATGAGTCCGAATCAACTTGATGGCGCCTGTTTTGTTTGTTTGTTTACTGGTATTTTAGGTCTGTAAAAGTTTATGTAAAAGGCCACCTGCTCAATGAAGCCTTTTTTTATCCCCTAATGTCACATATGATCTCCTTGCCTTTCAAATTACATAGCATTTTATTCAGCTCTTTTTTATAATATGTTTCACACTCTGCTCTATTATTAAATGTGTTTACATGCTTACTTTGTCCCTCCTACTAGACAATAAGCCTCTTGAGTTGAGGTTTGTGTTTTAACATTTTTTTATAGCCATCATAACACCTAGCATCAAGCCTTCTACATTGTAGTGCAAAAAAAAAAAAAAAAAAGTGTGTTGCATTAACTCATTTCTACCAAAACCTATAAGCTTTGTAAAGGCAGAGAATGAACTTTTTATTCTTTTGTGTTTTGCTTGTGTCTATCATAATAATTTCCACATAGTTGGTAGTTGATAAATATATTGACTTATGGATTATTTCAGAGAAAGTAAAGAAAGTATTCATCACATCATATTTAGAGATTATTTGCATTGTTTCCAAGTAAATATGTATGTATGAAAACACCTGGTGCATCACTTTCCCTTTTCACAACACAAACTTGAATATTAGTTTCTGCCAAACACAGAATCGAGAGTAAGTTTGACTTCTCTGTCTCTGAAATGTCAGACAGATAAGTTATTGTTTTGCAAGGCACTTTATTCTCTGTAAGGTACTCCATGTCCCTGGAATCCCATCCTCAAAACTCTATAATAATTCTCAGATCATTAATTTTTACAGACTAAATTTTATTTTTAAAGTTAAATATTGAATATATCTATATACATCTATTATATACACATGTGTACATATATGGAAAAATGGATTAACACATGATCATTATTGAAAGCATCATAAATAATTTAATAATTTATAAAACATTAAAAAATATAACTAGATGTTAGGATCTCATAGAACCAGTATAATTGCATATGTAATTTCATTATATGTCCCATATGTAATTATAATTTGGAGTAATAATTAGTTCAAGAATACAAAAACATGATAAAATGAATGTTGAGGTAAAACAATTTACCTTACATGAATTATTATAGAAAAGTATCAATCTAAATTAATGCCAAAATGTTACCAAAAATGGCATAAATAAAAGGGTAACAAATCAATAAGAAAACAATATTCAGAAAATCTGTGTTGTATCTAAGTCAAATAGTTAACAGGCTAAGGGGATACATTTTATTTGTATATTTTACCAAATTTTGCAATAAAGCCTGTCTAGAGCCCAGTAGTATGGTCTTAAAGACATAAAACTAAGTCAGCTAGTTGGTAATTGTTCCATGATCTTTCAGGCCTATGGTTAAACTGGAAATTATTCCCACCGTAAGAGATCTTCCCAGGAGAGATTTCTTCTCTTTGATTTGTACTGTTTCACTCATTGCTTTATAATTCAAATATGAATTAATAAGTATAAATAAATATATAAACTTATATAAATAAAATATGTTTACAGTATATAAATGAATGAAATATGTAAGTAAAATGTAATACAAATAAATATAACCAATGAGAACAACCTCGTCATTGTAAATTTGATAACCCTATCAGCATTGGGTAACAGGGAGGTAGGATTGATGTGAGCACTGTTGAAACAAATTCATAAACCAAAATTCTTACAGCCCTGAATTGTGTTTTAGCTTTCTTTTTGAAATCGTGCTTCAGTTGAACATAACAAATATTTACTGAGCACTTATTACACGCCAGTTAACGTTCTATGATACAAAAACGAAGAGAATATAACTCTTGCCTCCTAAGAGCTTAGATCTCCATTCCTCTATGAATGCCAATTATACCAAGGATTGATTCTTTCCTGTTGCTGAAGACTTTGAAATTCTAGTTCCCACTTCCTTCAAAACTAGGAGCTTCTCTGACCCATGGATAGTGAGTTGATTGTAGATAAGTGCAGAGCATTTTATCTAGCGAGATGCATAACTGCTGACTCTTCCACTGGTGAAGAAGACAGTCTGAGGCGAGGCTGTTATTCTTGAATGTACAGAAATAACCAACCTTTGTAATTGATCCCAGCAACAGATTAGCTCTGTCATTTTTAATTGCCTCAGCTTTAGCACAGTAGGGGGGAAAAAAAGCCTCACTCCTCACTTGTCACATATAAACCTTCCAGTCTGATTATCTCTTGAATGCCTCAGCAGGACTTTCCAGGCCCCTGGAGACATCCGGTCACGTATAATGAGCTGTAATGGAACTAGCTGCTAAACTAAGCCTGATACTCCCAGCCCTTGAGATTTATTCATGCTGGTGAGGCATGGGCTAATTCCCAACTGGATTCTAGTTCAGCATTTGCTGCTGAAGTAAAATCATTTCCAATTACCAACAATGTCTAAAGAGAATCATCATGCACACTCACCTACTTACACACACACAGCATACGTGGAACAGACAGAGCACACACACGCACACACATTATTCCTGGGTTGAAGCAGAGACCAACTGACTCTGAAAAGGCCAATAAATGACATAAAGCTGAATCTCAGCAATGGATTCTTACAGCGCAGTAGAGAGGCAGGGTTTAGGCTGAAATCTTAAGATTCAAATTTCTTAATTTCATTAGGTAGTTATAGCTTAAGAAATGTTTTCTCCCTGCTCTACCTCCATCACCCAATCATCACTCCCCAGGTCTTCCACCATCATCACCTACAGAGAGCCTGCAGATATCACAAAGTCCCTTGACACTGACCACACTGCATTGTTGTCGTTAGGTGCCACTGAGTTGGTTCTGACTTAACGGTAGTCTTATTGTGTAACAGAACGAAAGGTTGACCAGTCCCGTGCCATCTTCATGATCACTGGTATAGACTGTATTCCCAGGAGAAACACAACCCATATAAGAGAAAACTTTTACAGAAATAACTGACAGGCTGCTACAGCAAGGTCCCCATAAAGTTGTAAGTGTTACAAGTCTTGCTCTCAATCTTTGTTTTGCAGATTCAGTAGCATGATTTGCCTGCTGAAGGAGAATGACTCTGTCTTTCCGGTGAGGCTTCACATTAGCCATGCACAGAGAGACTGAGGTGTAACTCCTGAAGGCCTACACTTAATATAAAATGAGAAAAAATAAATAAATACATAACTGAAAATACATACTGAAAAATTATATGTATTCTCCTGGATTGAGGATTCTATAAATGTCAGTTAGAGAGTTTGTTGATGTGGTTATTCAAATCTATATCCTTACTCATTTTTTTTTTTTGTCTACTTGTTCTATAAATTATCAAGAGAGTGGTATTAAAATCCCCTACTACAATTGTGAATCTTTTCTATTTCTCCTTGCAGTTTTATCAGTTTTTGCTTCATATATTTTGTAGCTCTATCATTAGATGCATAAATATTTAAGAATGGTATGTCCTCTTGATGAATTGACCTCTTGTTATTACGAAATAAACTCATTTGTCCCTGGTAATATTCTTTGTTCTGAAATCTACATTGCTTGATATTAATATACCCACTAGAGCTTTTTTGAATTAGGGTTACCATGGTATATATTTTTCTATCCTTTAATCTTAGCCTACTGTGTCTTTCTATTTAAGGTTCATTTCTTCTAGGCAGCATTTACTTGGATTTTGCTTTTTTTTAATTCAACCTGACAATCTCTCCCTTTTAACTTGGATATTTAGACCATTTATATTTAATATGATTAATTACATGGGTGAACGTATATCTATTATTTCGCTACTTATTTTCTACTTATCCTGTCTGTTGTTCGTCTCCTTTCCCCATTTTCTCTGCTTCCTTCTGGATTTTTTTTTTTTAATTATATTATTTTATCTTCATTGTTGGCATATCAGCTGTAACTGTTTTGTTATTTTAGTGATTGCTTTAGGGATTATAGTATACATCTTCATTATATCACAGGCTACCTTCAAGTGATATTATCACATGTCTCCTATTGAATAAGAACCTTACAATTGCATACTTCTATTTCTCCCCTCCTAACTTTCATACTATTGTTGTCATACATTTTAATTTTCCAAACCAAACCAAACCCATTGCCATTGAGTCAATTCTGACTCATATTGACCCTATAGGACAGAGGAGAATTGCCCTGTAAGGTTTTCAAGTTGTAATCTTTACAGAAGCAGACTGCCACATCTTTCTCCCACACAGCATCTGGTGGGTTCGAACTGCTGACCTTTCAGTTAGCAGCCTAGTGCTTAACCACTCCTTATTTTAATTTTAAGCAAGTTATAACCTTACACTGTATTATTATTAATTTCATTTAGACAGTTTGAAATTACCTTTTAAATATATTTAAATAATAAAATATGTCATATTTACCCATGTACTTACCAGTTCCAGTGTTCTTCATTCCTTTGAATAAATCTCGTATTTCCCTCATTTATCATTTTCCTTTGCCTGAAGGATTTCTTTTAAAATATTATATAGTAATAATCTGCTGATGGTGAATTCTTTCAGTTTCTGTATGTCTAATATATATTTTTTTGCCTTTGTTTTTGGAAGAAAATTTTACTAGGTATAGAATTCTATGTTGACATTTTCTTCCCCCTCTCTGCTTGTCTCTCTCCCTTTCTTTCCTGTGAAGATGTCACTTCACTGTCATCTCACTTGCATTGTTTCCAATGAGAAATACACAGTCATCTTTATCTTTGTTACTATGTATATAACATCTTTTTTCTCAGGCTCCTTTTAAGAGTTTCTCATTATCTCTGGTTTTGAGCTACTGGATTATGATCTGTGTTGGTATGGTTTTGTTCATGTTTCTTGTGTTTGGCCTTCATTAAGCTTCTTGGATCTGTAGGTCTATAGTTTTCATCAAATTTGGAATATATTTGGCCATTATTTCTTTAGTTATTTTTTCTTGTTCCCCACCCTGCACACCTGTCCTCTTCTGGTGGAATTTTGGTATTATACATATATAAGTTTTCGTGAAATTGTTACAGCTCACTTATGCTGTTTATTCTTTTTTTTTTTTTAACCTATTCTTTTTTCTCTGTGTGTTTCATTTTGGATTATTTCTATTGCTACATCTTCAAATTTACTAATTTGTTCTTTTGTAGTGTCTAATTTGCTTGGTCCTACCTTGTGTATTTTTCATCTCATACACTGAAATTTTCATCTCTAGAAATTCAAGATGGGTCTTTTTTATACCTTCCATAACTCTACCTAACTTTTCAAACATGTGGAATACAATTATAACAACTGCTTTAATGTTCTTTTCTGCTAATACTAATGTCTGTGTCTGTTCTGGGTGGTTTTGATTGTTTGATTCATCTCTTCATATGGTTTATATTTTCCTGCTTCTTTGCATGCCTGCTAATTTTGTATTGGAAGCCAGACATGGTGAATTTTTATCTTTTTGGGTGCTGCATGTTTTTGTGTTCCTATAAGTATCCTTAAACTTGCTCTATAATGTACTTAATTTACTCGAAATAGTGTGATTCTTTCACTCCTGCCTTTAAGATTTTTTAGACTGGACAGAACAATGCTCAGTATAGGGCTAATTATGCTTCACTACTCAGGCAAGACCCTTTTATGTAGTCTCCTCAATGCTTCGTGAATGATGCAGTTTTCCAATCTGGCTGTTGGAAACAAGCACTATTTCTGATTCTGTGGGAGTGCCAGGCACTGGTGTTTCTAATCATTCCAGGTAACTCTTTCCCTAGACTTGAGTAGTTTCCTCTCACACATGATTTCATTAGTACTTTACTAAATATTCAAGGGGAACTCTTTAAAGGTCTCTGGAATTATGTTTCTATGCATTTTTCTCTTCTCTGTTACTTTGTCTTACATACGCTAGCTTCCTTGGACTTCCCAGACTCTAAGCACCATCTCCTCAACTCAGAAATTCTTCCAGATTTGCCTGGGTTCCCCCTCCAGTACCTTAGCTTGGAAACTGTCTCAAGGCAATAATCTGGGGCAGTTATAGGTTTACCTCATTTTTTGCTGTCTTCCAGACATCACTAGCCTTCTATGCCTAATATCCAGAGTCTCAAAAATTGTTCCATCATATATTTTGTATGTTTTTTGATTGTTTTAGGTGGGAGAGTAAACCAGATCCTTGTCACTCCATTTTGGCTGAAAACCAGAAATCTTCAGCATTTGTGTGTGTGTATTTTCAGTAATAAATATTTACTTCAAACTTCATAGCCAGAAAATGAGGGCAGAAAAAGGAGTTGAGGGTTTCATTTTTTGACTGGACTAGATCAGTGCTCAGTATAGGGTTAATAGTGGCAATTTTGTCCATATCTTGAACTTTTCTAAGGTCCTGATCGCTTAAACAGTATATATAGGCCTGTGATCAATGCATACATCCTTGTATACTAAGTCAGCAATTTAGAGAAATTAAGCATTCTCAGTGCATTTTCAAAGTATTTAACTTATTGCATAATAAATAGCTAATGAGGACTTCCGACAAAATGGCACTCTAGGCAGAAGCACCATGCCATCCCTCCACAGCAAAGATCCAAAAAACTAAGCTGAACAGAGACTACAACAATCCTGAAACCCTAAAACATCAAATGAAGAGATAAAAAACTCAGCCAAGCAAAACTGACAGAGAATGGACAGCGAGGAGAGATTCATGCAAAGGTCCCCTACCAGCTAACGCAGCGCGGATCTGCCATCTTGGACTCCTATCAGAGACCAGCAAACAGGGGGTATGAGAAAGCAGCTTCACAGAGCTTCCAGCAGGAGACAAAACAACCGGTAATTTGCGATATA
>NW_004444045.1:6759881-6761063 GCF_000243295.1 Trichechus manatus latirostris | reverse complement strand
TCTTTTTCCTTTTTTGTCTTTCTTCATTACTCAGTTTCTCATCTCTCTATATCTTCCTTCTCTTTCTGTTCCCTGAATACCTGGTGTTGTGTACCTCTATGCCTTCTAGCCAGGCTGTACTGCAACACCTGAGAGCGACTTCACCAGACCTCATAGCTGCACTGGCAGGATCCCTGGGAACTTTGTGGTCATTTAACCTTTCCAATTTTTATTTATTCATTCTTTCCTTTTCTTTTCTTCCTCTTCCCCTTTCTGTTTTTCTCCATTTCATAGTTTCTCATCTGTCCATTCTAACAGCAAGCACCCCTAGCATCCTTTTTTGTTTGTTTGTATGTTTTTGGCTCTTGTTCCTCTCTCCTCTCACCCATATCCATCTTAGCTCCACACATAACAATCTCCCCGCGACACCCTGCCTACCCGCACCATGCGCTTAACATCACACCACCAAGCAGCACAGGCAAGGCCTACTGGAACCTGCCCTGCACTGATTACTGACCCGCCCTGGTGGCTGTAGTAAGTGCCACAAACAACCCGTCCTCCTCAGCTAGACCTGCTCTGCCATACCATATCTGAGTGACTGACCCTGCCAATTGGAGAAGGAGGGGAAAAGTATTGTGCCCACAGACGAGCAAACTACAAAGAACACACAGTCTGCCTGCTCAGACATAGTCAAATTTAAAAAAACAAGGGACAAAACAAACAAATCTACAATTAATAAAAGAGAAAAATAACTACTGAATGCCCCAAAGACAGCAGACAATATCAAAACACTTACAAAAATGGGACAGGATGGTTCCAGTAGGCGTCCAAAATAAAACACCATACGACTTTCCAGTGGAAGAAAATACACTAGAACTACCTGATAAGGAATTCAAATCTCTAATACTCAGAATTCTCCAAGAGCTGAGGCAAAAGCTGACAAACATGAGGAAAAAATAGACAAATTCATGGAAAACACAGACAAAAAATTGGAACACTCAGGAAAATAATGCAGGAACAAAATGCCAAAATAAATTCACAACTAGAAATTATACAAAGACAACAATCAGAAATCCAAAAGATAAACAACAAGATTTCAGAAATGGATGGTGTCATAGAAGGGCTGAAAAGCAGATTTGAAATGGTGGAAGACAGGATCAGTGGAACTGAAGACAAACACTTGGATACAACTCTGTTTCAGCA
>NW_004444045.1:6752083-6753067 GCF_000243295.1 Trichechus manatus latirostris | reverse complement strand
TTTCTTCAACTTCTGTCTTCAGAGATGTTGAAAGAAGAGCACATCAAGAACACATCCTTTAGTACCATAAAGAGGATAAGACCAGCCACAGGCGATGAGTAGGTGGAATATATAGGGACTTGACTTTGACTTAATGAACGTGGCACACTGGGAATGCTGCTCTAGCTATAAATAGATTATGAAACACTTTTAAATGGTAGTAAAATCATATTATTCATTGTCCGTGTGCTATGGGCCCCAGAAATGAAAGCTGATTATAGAAAGTTAAATTTTAGTAGCAAACATGAAAGAGTTTCTTGATGGTTGCCGTTCTTCATTCAGTCCTCATTTGGGGGGCTAATTACTGATGGGTTTTTCTTTATTTGTCCTTTGTCTCAAGGAGTCAATGATGACAACCATTTTAGAAGATTTATATATAGTACTTTGAGTAGTTCTGGTGGAGTTTAAAGTGTAATTTTTCACAGTTTAAGAAAAGCAGTTGTTTCTGAGAAATATATAAGTTGAACTTCGAACAACTCATTCTTTGTACTTTCCAGTGGGCAAGAAAAAAACAGTATTTTTCTGAACAAATTATCTTCGGCCTACTGAACATAATGGGGCATTCACAGAACCCACATAGAATGTTACCAGAACATGATGTTACCTGTTTTCTTGGAAGGTGATTATGGCCAATGTGAATCTATCAACTCTCTCTTGAGAAACATTTATTGAGTGACTTCTATGTGCATAATACTTTTTCATATAATCTCTTAACTTTCAAAATAACCTTGGCATTATTATCTTCAATGTACACATAAGGAAAATGAAGCTTGCAAACAACAAGTAACTATCCCAATGTCGCATAACTGGAAAGTGGCAATATCAGGGTTTTTCATTCCAGATCTGTCTGACTTAAAAATTCCTGGTCTCTTCACTACATCATTCTGCCTCCCAGAAGAACACAGTCTTGTCTCAAATCATATGTTCCTTTGTTTTGCTTCTTTC
>NW_004444045.1:6748724-6749744 GCF_000243295.1 Trichechus manatus latirostris | reverse complement strand
TGGCGTCAGTTGAAATTATTTGTGAATTCATAATTGAATTAATAGAACTGCAATATCTAACTTAATTGATGAAATAATCCCACTATCTTTTGTTCTTGTCGTATTAAACCTGGACCAAGACCTAATGTTCATGCCATCACTCTTGAAAAGAGATATAGATAATGCAAGAAAAACAAGACAAACTAAGACTGCAAAAAGTTATGTGGAGAGTATTGAAGGAATGGAGGTGGAAATTTTAGATTTGGGATTATTGTGACTGAAAGAAAAGAATGCTCAACTTGAAGTGGCTTAAGGAGTGTTATTTTATTATCTCAAAAAACAAGAAATCTAGAAGCTGGTAGTTCAAAAATTGGTTCAATTGTTCAATGACATCATCAAGGACCCAAATCAATTCTATCATTCTGCTCCATTATCATCGGCTTATTCTCTTTCATTCCGTGGCTTCTTCCCTTACGTTTGCAAGATGGCTGCTGCATTATTTCTTCGTACATTCATGTCCAAGTAAAGGAAGGGAACTTTATCTTTGTGAGCCTTTATTTTTTTAATTGGGAGAAAATAGCAGTCTACTTTGTATTTGTCATTGGCCAGAACTGGTCCATACACCTACCCTAGAATAATCTCTGGTACAAGGAAATAGGGCTACCATCACTAACTTGGAAGAGTAGTGATTCATCTTCTGGGACTGGACCCACTACTTTTTAATGTGAACCACTTCAATATCTAAACAAAAGTCAGGAAAAATAGGAAATGGATTTTAGGCCAGAAAATCACAGTGTCTGCTGCATAGAGGAAGTTCCTGATAGCTGTATTCCAACATTTAGTTGAAATACGCTGTGAAATATGAATGGGCCTCATTCAGTATAGTCCCAAAAGATATAACTAAAACCAATGGGGAAACCTGTAGAGACCAGGATTTTTTTTCATACAGTTGTGCAAAAAGTTCCTCAGTGATGTACAATAGAGAAGTTCAAGCATTAGAAGAGTTGTTGATTCAAAAGACTTTTATGATGCCTTTAAGCC
>NW_004444045.1:6730046-6746172 GCF_000243295.1 Trichechus manatus latirostris | reverse complement strand
ATGTAGGATATGCTAGATGGAGTTAAAAATTCTGCAAAATTTTATTGGACATTTGAAGTCTACAAACTTCAATTTCTTTTTTAAAACTTTCCTTGCCAAGGAACCCTTGCATTTCAATTATGATAAAATAATTTCAGAGGCCAGAAAGCAAGAGTGCTGTCTTTGGAAGTATAGGGAGACAAAGTGGAATATTTGATTACTTATGTTTTAATATCCACTTTTTAAATAGATTTGGAAAAAGAAAACACAATTATAGTTGTTTCTAATGCAAAAACACCATTTATTTCCACTGAGATAATTTGAAAACCACTGAACTAGTTACCATCAAACTTTTCAATGTAATTTGTCTCTAGCATTGGAACAAAAATGATTGTAGCTTTCACACTATGAAGACTTATATTTGTGGGTGTGTTTAAATGCATACAGTTCGAATAGAGTTGTACACTGGTGTATGTAGAAAAGCTTTCACTTGGTGCATGTTGAGGCTTTATGATTGGGTGATACAATCTTTAGAATAAGTGGTCACAAGTAAGGATTTGAGAATGAAGCTCTCCAAAATCTCAGTTATAATTATCCCATTCTCCAAATACTACTTTTATTTTTCTAGCTTATTCCTTCTGGTTTGCTGATCCCAACAGTCCATTGACCACATTCAGACTAACAATCCTTTGATCTTTCCACCTCTTCACCATCATGCCTTCCTTTCCTTCTTTACCCCTTGTCTTAGTCTTTTAGTGCTGCTATAACAGACATACCACAAGTGGATGGCTTTAACAAAGTTAAGTTTATTCTCTCACAGTCCTGTAGGCTAGAAGTCTGAATTCAGGGCACTGGCTCCAGGGGAAGGCTTTCTCTCTCTGTCGGCTCTGGAGGAAGGTCCTTGTGATGCATCAGTCTTCCCTTGGTCTGGGAGAATCTCAGTGCAGGAACCTCAAGTCCAAAGGACACTCTCTGATCCTGGCACTGCTCTCTTGGTGGTACGAAAGTCCCCTTATCTCTCTGCTTACTCCTGTCTTTTATATCTCAAAAGAGATTGTCTTAAGACACTATCTAATCTTGTAGACCTCATCAATATAACTGCCACTAATCCCTCTTATTACATCTTAGTGATAGAATATGCAACACACAGGGAAATCACATCAAATGACAAAATGGTAGACAATCATGCGATACTGGTAATCATGACCTAGCCAAGTTGACAGATATCTTGGGGGGACACAATTCAATCCATGACACCCATCTTAATTCCATGGTCTGACATAGTTCTGTTGGCCCTCTCTAGCTTTATCTTTTTGCTGTAGTTCACTATCCTGATTCCCACTTCAGAACAGAGGCACTGGTTCGCACAGCTTCCAAGACTGTTAGCTGCTCTTGGCTCACAACTGAGTTCCTCCCCCAGGAACTGCCCTCTACCAAAGGGAGCTGACTTCCCCAAGGTTGCACCTCCTCCCCAGGGACAGCTTACATCTAATGACTGGCTGATGTAAGGGTACAAAGACCCGACTTACTTGACTCAGTTAGGGACATGTCTGAAGAGTCATCCCAGCTTCTGGTATCCTAATAGGATTAGCTAACACATCTGCTCTGTTGCAACCGCATTGCATTTCAGCTTCTCCCTCTGACTAATACTGCTCCCCTCTCTCCATGCAGGTTTATTCCTCCGGATGGCAGCTTCATAAAACACTTGCAGACAAATGTCCATCTCAGAGTGTGTATAGGAGGGAATGAGACTTAAAACAGAACCAAGAGTGACCTAGACAGCAGATTCTGAAGTCTGATTTTGAAATTGAATCACCTATCTGCAAGCTGGCAGTGAGGACAACATCACTGGTGGGAGGTGGCATTATGATAGCTCCTGGCATGTTGATGAGGTGCAATTGGTACAAATGGTATGCCCATGGAAGAGAAGACACTGAAAGGCACAATGTCTCAGGCCTGTGAGAGATATAAGAAAATACTAATTATAATAACTATAGAATTGGGTGGCTGGTGCTTGGGTATTATTAAAGCATTGTAGGAAGATCAGGAAAGGCTATGGGTGATTGATTTCTAATCTAAGGCAAAGAGTGAAAACCTCCTTGGCAGCATGTACAGAGTCTCTCATCTACTGCAGCTGGAGAGCAGAGAGAACTGAAGATCAGATCCAGGACTTAACTGGTAGTGGAGTGCCATATAAGGTTGAATTAAAAACCAACAAACAAAACTGGCAAGTCGGCTACACCAAGGTTAGGGCCCTGGTTAGGAAGTAATGTGACTTGAGATGGGGTCATCTGTGTCCCATCAGATGTAGCAAGAGCGCTTGAAAATTTTGAACGCCCAAATTTCCTTGAACGTTCTAGGGCTGTAGAAGAGGCCAACTTCTCCCTGTTAAAGGCTAATACTCGCCTCTTGCTTGATTGGAGGTTCTTCCAAGCTCACTCAGGTTGTTGGCAGAATTTATTTCCTTGCAACTGTAGGGCTGAGAGCTTCATTTTTTTTTTTTTTTCTCTATCAATGAGAGATTTCCCTCGGCTACCAGAATCTACCCACAGATCCCTAACACGTGGCCCGCTCTGTAAATGGTTCACAGTATAGAAACTTGGCTTGTCATGACCAGCAGAACGTAACCTACAACACCGGGCTAAACCAAATAGTGATTAAATACAATTCCCTTCTCATGTCTGCATTCATTCAGTTGAAGATGGCTAGAGAAAAACACAGAGCAATGCTTATTGCTCTCACTTTAAATTCGTAACCATTAACCTCAAGTGCACCCTTGATGCTGCCCAGCAATCTTACTACATTTTCTGTATCCCATTAACTCGCATACTCTTTCAGACTACTATTTTATATCTTCCCCTTTCTCTTCAAATCTTCAACACCTCCTGTTCATTCTCACTTTCAGGGAAATATTTTTTTTTTAAATCTTGATTTTTATTTTAATGAGAAAATAGAAGCAAACAGAATAAAATGTTTATATGCTTCTACCTTCTCATCTGATCACCTGTCTCCTTTTATTTATACCATCATGCTCCTAGAATGGGCCACCTCCTCCATCAATAGAATTCTATTCCATCCCCTCTTTCCTCAAGGACATTGCTCCTGAAATTCTTGCCTCACTACCATGCACAATACTGTTTTTTTGTCTTTCTACTTGATATTCCCCCATCTGCATGGAAACGTGCATACAAACATTTCTCCCTCTTGACTCCATTACATCACTCAGCTACTGTTCATTTTTCTGCTCTTCTTTTTAGCAAAGGTCCATGAAAGAGTTGTCCTCCTCCTTACCTCAATTCAGCTCTTCACATTCTTTCTTGAGCCTACTATAATATGGTTCTTATCTTCCCCCTTCTCTAGAAAATACTCTTTTGAAGGTTGCCAATGCCCACCATGCTATTAAATCCAGCAGAAAAGTCTCAATCCTCATCTTGTACTGTAAGGAATATTCGATGCTGTCAAGCACTTTCTTTTTGGAAACACTGTCTTCACTTGGCTTCCAGGATTTGATACTATTCTGGTTTTTCTTCTGCCGCATCAGACATTCTTTTTTTAGTCTTCTTTACTAGTTCCTCCTCGTCTGCATAATGTTTTAATGTTGGAATACCCTAGCGCAATGTGCCGTATTCACAAGTTCTTAGTGAAGACTGTGTGGAGCAGAACACAGACCAAAAACTGTTCTAATGATGTGGTAATCAGGTGTTAATTCCTCACGGAATAAATAGGACAGGGATGATTAGAGTAGCATATGTCATCATCATCCAAGATTCCCTGAAGTTAGGCTCCTATCCCAGAATAATATTAGAGCACGTCTAAGCACACTTCACTTCATGTCTTGGGAGGAGAATGCCTAAGTCCCTCTTTCCTGGGATTAAACACTAACAGGACAGCCATGTCTACATGTCAGATAGCAAGTACAGAGAACAGGTAAAGTAAGGGGGTAGTAAAAGGTAAACGTGGGGAGTAGTAAAAGTGGAGGGCCCCTGCAGGATAATGGACATTACTCATTGCCCATGTCTGGGGAGGCTGACAATTTTCTGTTGGCTATTCTAGATTTACTAGCTTCAGGAGCATCCCCTCTCCCTTTGTCCTACTAAGATGCTTAACAGAGTTTTGGGTTTCTTCAGGGGGCAATCATCTCCCCCTAGGGCACATACTTTACTTTGTGTCCATTAGTAGCTATTATGTTCATTAGTAGCTATTATGTTCATTAGCAGCTAGAGAGACAATGAAGCAGCAATTATAATTTAGCACACCTGTGCACCCAGCACCTAGGATTCAGTCCTTGGACCTCTTCTCTATTTAGTTGGTTCCCTTGATAAATTCATCCAGCCTTACAGTCTTAAAAACAGTATGAACGCTAACTACCGTGTCTATAATTTTCACCCAGAACTCTCTTCTGAACACCAGACTCATATATTCAATTGCCTTTGCAACATATACACTTGAATGTCTAGAAGACGTCTCAGGCTTAGTACGTCCAAACCTAAAATCCAGTTTTTCACTCCCAAATCTTCTCCTCCCACGGTCTCTTTCATCTCAGTTAGTGGCTACTCCATCTTTCCAGTTCCTCAGTTTAGAAGACCTGGAGTTATCCCAGAATGCTCTCATTTCATAGACTACATCCAATCTATTGGCAAATCTCATCTGCACTTTTTTTAGAGTGTATGCAGAAGATGACCTCTCTTTACCTTCTCCTCTGTCATCTCCCTGCTCCATGCCACCAGAATCTCTCCAACTGATTATTATAATAGCATTCTAATTGTTCTCCCTGATTCCACACTCTTATTCGCTTACAGTCTGATCTCAGTAAAACATCTAGAATAATCCTTATAAAACAGAAGTCTCTTCATGTTATTCTTTTGCTGACTACTTTCCAATGGTTCCTTGACCCACTCAGAGTAGAAATAGAAGTTCTTATAATATCCTACAAGGCCTTGTACATTCTGGTCCTTCTTAGCTTTCCGAATTCATCTCCCAGAACTTTCTCTCTTCTTCATTTCATTCTAGCCACACTATCCTTAAATATTCATGCACTCCTCTGCCTTCAGGCCTTTGCAGTTGCTATTTCCCATACCTTTGCAGGCAATTATAGTTATTATTGCTGTTGCTTGGTTTTTCCTCTTCTACCGATTTTACCCAAATGTCATCTTAGTGAGAACTTCTCTAACCACACTGTCTAAAATTACATCCTTCCCCTCTCCCTACACATGCTTCCTACCCCTCTTTCCCTCCTTTATTTTATCTTCATATCACTTTTCACCTTTCAGCATACTATAATTTAGCTACTTGTTTTATGTATTGTCTATCTCCCCTAACCAGACCTAAACTCCATTAGGGCAGGGATTTCTTTGCTATTTTTTCAGCACATAGTACATAGCACATGTTCAATAATAATTTGCTACATAAATGAATCAAGAAAGTAATAAATGAATGAGTGAATTAATTAATTAAACTAAACTCTGTCAGTCAAGGTCACACCAGGAAAACAAACAAACCTGTTCTTCTCTGTAACACATGACAACCCTATGTGTTACAGAGTAGAACTGCTGCACAGAGTTTTCTTGGCTATAATCTTTATGGAAGCAGATTGCCAGGACTTTTTGTATATGTGTGTTACTACTGGGTGGGTTGGAACTGCCAACCTTTAGGTTAATAGTCAAGTGCAGACTATTTATGCCACCTAGGGAACTCACAGCAAGAAACAAATGGAAAACTCCAGTGGGGTATTTTAAGGAGTTATTTTCAACACGTGGACAGGATAGAAGGATACCAACAAGGGTGGTGCAATACCCAGGGAGCCAGGAAAAGTGAGGAGTTGTTATCATCCCCTATACTTAAAGGAACAGGGAGAAGAATCAGATACCACCATATGAAGACAGTAGCTGTAGGACAGAGCTGCCGAAAAGACATTGTGGCCTTCAGTAGAGGAATCAGCAAAGTTAGCAGCCGGTCAGAGGTGACCCAGTAGGAGAAGATCCTGGAAGATAAACACCTAGACTTCAGTCTCCTCTTGCCCTCATATCTCCTGCTGATGCCGCTCTTTGGCCAAACCCAACTGCAAGTCAGAGGACAAGGAAGTCTCCTAGTACAGTCCCTAACAGCCAGCCACCCAAGCACAAAGCAGGGTAGGGAAGGTTGTAGTGTGAATCCAGAGAAGCAACTGGAAAATGTCTTGCCTCTATCTGCATTTACCCTTGTCAGTCACAGTTTCTGATGGAATGGGATAGAACAAGAGTATTTTAAAATTAACATACATTTGCTATAGGAGATAAGTTTAATTTATGCTAGAAATTTGTATCTATAACTTTGTTTTCCCACTGCCTATTCATCACTCATTTCTTTCCGTCTAAAATGAGAATATGCATTCATTGGAAGCTTTGGATTTTTTTTCTTTTTACTTTAAATCACTACAGTTCAGATTGTTTTCCCAAATCAAATACTAACCTTCAAAAGAATGTCTGGCCTGTTCTAGTTAGGTGAATAGGAAGAAATAGCATTGAAATTTGCCAAAGGCATCTTTGGAAATTTTTTGAAATGAGTTTTTTTTCTTTTTAAACAAATGGAAGCGAAGTAAAATAAAAGGAACTGAAGCAACGGCCCTGCTGAGGAAAGATAAAACTCAGCTCTGGCTAAAAATAACATCCGTAACTGTTGATGAGAAACGGGCACATCTGGTAGAAAGAATGCATTTATCAGGTGACACTTTCATGACGATGCCTAAAGCATGCAGGACATTATAACTATACCAATTTGATGATACTCCTAAGTAGCTGGAGTAGAAACTGGACAAAGGTTTAGCATTACTCATACGTTTAGGTTATAATATAAATGTTCTTACAATTTCTTTGCTGTAGAGTTGAGGCTTTCTGCTTGTGAAAGAGGCTTACCTTACCTTCATTGTGCCTTTATTTTAAAAAAGCTTACACACACACACACACACACACACATACACACACACAAGGGTAATTTATGCCTCAACAAAGGGGTTAATCCACTGCTGTTGAGTTGATTCTGACTCATAGTGATCCTATAGGACAGAGTAGAACTGCCCCATGGAGTTTCCAAGGAGCACCTGGTGGATTCCAACTGCCGATCTTTTGGTTAGCAGCCAAGCTCTTACTGGAAAGGTTTTGGCCCAGTTCTTGAGGCTCAGATGTGATTTCTGTAGACCTAGAGGGTAATGGTGTAATACAAAATTGGATAATACTGCTAGACAATTTTCGAGTGATTTTGTTTGGAGACTATTGCATTTAGTGGCACTGTGTGTGTTATGTATGCATTTGCTATGAAAATGCTGAGATGGTTGTTTTGTTTTCCTTCTGGCTTTTTGGCTCTCTGCAATATATATCTCTCTTCTTTATATGTTGAGCTCTTGGGATTTGCACTCTATTTCTGTTTCCTCCTATTTCTCTCTCACAGCTCAAATGTGCTATCTTTTCCCTTCTCTTCTGGTATCTGTGATTTCCCTTCTAGCGTTCTTTATCGGCAAAGAAATCATGCTCAGTGTGATGACTACTGTTGTTGTGTGCTGGCGAACCTATTATGACGCTTAGTCATCCAATACATGTTTGTTTATTTCTAATAAATCACAGTGCCATATCACTCGGATACCTTTTACTCTATATATGACCTCTCGGCATCTCTGAATCAGTGGTCCTACCATATTCTCTTTACCCATCTCAGAAAATCCCAGTTGTAAATGACAAAAAAAAAATCTATTTCTCTCTCTCCACATGCAGGCCAGACCCCTGCTTATGTCTGTCCAGGTCTTTAATCAGCGTAACTTACTTCAAACCCTGTTCCATCTGTTCTATTTAGACCCTACCTGATTATTTTCTCCATTGTTCTCCACAGAATTAGGTAATAATCGAAGTCCAACCCCAGAGCAATTTAGTTTGGGGGATTAGTGAGTTGAACGTCACAAATTGTATGCCCATACAGACATACATTTGTCTATATAAACAACAAATGTCTATGTTTAGGCCTGGCCCATTAATTATAACATCTGACGCTTGTAGCAACTCCACTAAGCAGGTATTGTTCTCCTCATACCACAGATGAAAATCCTAAAATTCAAAAAAGATAATGTCCAAAATCATATTGCTAGTGAGTGAAAGAAACAAAATGAAACTAGTTGTCTAATTTAGTGCTTTTCAACCCTTGTTGCTAATTGGAATCTTCCGTATCAGTGCTTCTCAGTGTTTAATGCACATACAAATTCCCTGAAAATTTTTGGTAAAATGCAAATTGTGGTTTAGTAAATCAAGGGTAGGGCTCCAAGATTCTAAATTTCTAACAAAGCCCTGAGTAGTACCAATGCTGCTGGAGATCTGTGAGGTATACTTTGAGTAGCAAAGACCTAGAGTGTTTTAAGAAAATATTTATGCCAGGGCCTACCACACTAATTAAATCTTTACAGATTTGGGGCTAGGCACAGGTATTTGTTGAATGCTACCCAAGAGATTCTAATGCATACCCACGATTGAGAACCATTGGTCTAACTCCAAAATTTGCATGTATTCCAGTATAAAACAACGCCTCTTAATAATAATTTATTTTACTGAAGTATATGTCTCTGGAGCCCTGGTGGCACAGTGGTTAAGACCTCAGCTGCTAACCAATAAGTCGGCAGTTCGAATCCACCAGCTGCTCCTTGGAAACCCTTCGAGACAGTTCTACTCTGTCCTATAGGGTCGCTATGAGTCAGAATCAACTTGTCAGCAACAGGTTTGGTTTCAGGTTTTGATATTTTGCATACTGTTTACCAATATATCACATAGTTAAGAGATAAAAGAAGGAAGATATGTATTAGTTTTCTGTGGCTATTATAACAAATTACCACAAATTGGGTGACTTTAAACAAAGAAATTTATTCTCCCACAGTCCTGGAGTCCAGAGGTCCAAAATCAGCATCTCTGAGCCAAAATAAGTATGTCAGCAGGGCCACATTCCCCCTGGAGGCTCTAGAAGAGAATACATTCCTTGCCCCTTCCAGCTTCTAGTGACTGTTGACATTCCTTAGTTTGTGGCTGCATGATTGCCTCTTTCTCTATCTCTTTCTTCACATCACCTTCTTCTCTGTTTTTCAACTCTTCTTCTCCCTCCTTCTTATAAGAATACATGTGATGGCATTTAGGGCCCACTCAGATTATACAAAATAATCTCTCCATCTCATCATGCTTAACTTAATCACATCTGCAAAGACCCTTCTCAAAATAAGGTGACATTTATAGATTCCAGGGATTAGGACCTGTTATCTTTGGGGCTCATTAATCAGCCTCCTACAGGAAGCAAAAGGATTATTTAGAATATCTAATGCAATTTTAAATAAAAAGAGCAAAGTCACAGGACTTATACTATTTGACTTTAAGACTTACTATAAAACTACAGCAAACAAGACAGTGTGGTACTGGCATAAGGACTGACAAATAAATCAGTGGAATCAATAACAGTCCAGAAACAGATCCACATATGATCAGTATTTTATTTTTCACAAAGGAGCCAAAACAATCAAATGGAGGAAAGGAAAGTCTTTTCAACAAATGATGCTTGGACAGCTGAAGTCGACGTGGAAAAATGTGACCCTAATTCACATCAAATATGGACCTCAGACCTAAATATGAAAGCTAAAATTAAAAAACTTGTATAAGAAGTTGTAGAAGAATATCTTCACAACAAGGGATAGGCAAAGGTTTCTTAGAACACAAAAAGCAGTAATTATAAAAGAAGAGGATGATAAATTACCCTTCATCAAAAATTAAAAATTCTCAATAAAGACATCATTTAGAAGATGAACTAGTAGGTCAGAGACTGGGAGAAAATATTTGCAAAACCTTTATCTGACAAACATTTAATGTCCGGGATATGTAAAGAACTCCTATGACTCAATAACAAAGAGTCAAACCACCCAATTTAAAATGGGCAAGATTAAAACATACACTTCACATAGGAAGATACGCAAATGGCCAATAGTCACATAAAAAAAACCCTCAACATCATTAGTCATCAAGGAAATTCAAATTAAAATCACAAATAAATATCCCTGCACACCCACCAAAAGAGCTAAAATTAAAAAGACTGAAAATACTAAATGTTGGCAAGGATGCAGAACAACCAGAACTTTGCTACATCACTGGTGAGAGTTTAAAATGGCACAGCATTTTTGAAAAGGGGTCTGGCAATTTCTTACAAAACTAAACATACACCCACCTATGACTCAATAATATCACCCATAGGTATTTACCAAAGAGAAATGAAAACATATATCCACAAAAATACTTAAACAAGACTGAGAGCATAATTCATAATCACCAAAAACTGGAAAAGTCCAGGTGTCCATCAACAGGAAAATGGATAAATAAGCTGTGCTAAATTCATACAATGGAATATGACAACTCTGCAATGTAGATCTTGTTCTCTCCACACTACACATGAATCACCTAATATTCAAGCAAACTGTTGCTCATGATCACACCACTGGTGAGTAGAGAAAAAACATACAGCGATTTGTCTAATTTCGTGCCTTCAACTGTCCTTGCTCAATAAAAAAGAACAAACTACTGACATAGACACTAACATGGCTGCGTTTCAAAAACATTATGCAGTGAAAGAAGCTTACACAACAGAGTACACACCGTATTATTCAATTCCTATCATGTTCTAGAACTGGCAAATGGGAAATCTTTGGTAGAAAAAAATCTATGGTGGGAAGAAAAATAGAACAGTGGTTGTCTGGAGGGTGTGAGACTGATGACTCTGGAAAAGGGCATGAGGGAATTTTCTAGGTAATGTTCTTGTAAGAAAGTTGTGCTACAAAGTTTTATGCATTAGTGGAAACATACTAAATGGTACACTTAAATTTGTGCATTTTATTGTATATAAAGTTTACCTAAATAAAAAGAAAGAAATATTGAACTGTAGTTAGTACCGAGGGGAAAGTATATTGATGCCTGCAACTCACTTGGAATGCATCAAAAACAGGATGGATTGAAGAATGGATATATGCATGCATCTTTGATAAGGCAAGTACAACAAAATGTTCATTTGAGAAAGAATTTAGATGGTGGTTATATGGCTGTGCACTCTAAAATTCTTACATTTCAAATTTATCACAATAAAATATTGGAAATAAGCAGGTTGGGATAAAAAACTTTTTGGGGGCTCTGAAAACCCTGTTTTCTGTTAAGAATATACCCACTCATGCCACCCCTCTTCTCTGCAACAAACAACCCCATCTGTTATACCCTATATATTTTTTACCACATTTTTGCTATGGAGTTATTCACACTTGTTTCGTAATTCTGAAGGAGACAGTTCAAATTTTTGATATTACTTTGTGTATTACAGGGCATGAAATTTGGAGTCAGCCGAAGGTACCAAGGTTTAAGTTTTAAATCCACTCTGCCCTTCACTTATCAGTATGTAAGTTTAGCCAAGTTGCTTTGTTGGTCTTAGTTTTATAGTCTATCATTTGGTAATAATGATAATCATAATATTTTCCTCATGAAACCAATGTGGCAAACTGACCTATTTAAGGTTCTTGTTCTGTCTACGTCTTTTAAGACACTGAGCCTACCACAGTGTCTTTGCTGTCCCGAAGAGTCATGTTTCATGGCTTGTTACTGTACAACCACTACCTTCCCCAACCCACTCACACAATGATACAACTGATTGGACAAGCTGTAGATCAGACAAGTGACCTCTGGCTTGTGACCTGGCGCAAAAAGATGCACTAACCCGCTGCCGTCAAGTCGATTCCGACTCATAGCGACCCTATACGACACAGTAGAACTGCCCTGCAGGGTTTTCAAGCAGCAGCTGGGGGATTCGAACTCTTAACCACTGCACCACCAGGGCTCCATAGAACCATATATACATCTCTAAAGAATATAAACTAAGAGACTCAGAGAGAGGTGGCAGTTGGTACTGGGTTCTGAGCTGGAAGATCATATAGAGACAAAGGCATGAGATTATCCCTGTTTGGGCCATATTTATGATTAGTAAGTAGATAAGGTTGATTGAGGGGTAGAAGAAAAAGAAGCATGTAAGCCGAGAGAAAAAGAAAAATGTGAGAGGCCATGCAGCTTCTAAGTTATGAATAAAACAGCCCCTATTACTGACTTTCCGGTTTCCTGTTCTGATGAAGCCTAAGTGTTCTTGGTTCTAATCTACTGTGTGCCTAAATTTTCCTGTGGAATTCTTTCACTAAACTTCACTTCCTTTGAAAGACGTTGAATGGATTTCTTATCAGTTAGGCTGGACTAGAGTATGCTGCTGTAACGCACACACACAGAATCTCAGTGGCTTACAGTAACAAACATTTCTATTTCCACTCATGCTGCATGCCCATATTAAGTTAGCTGGGGCTTTGGTCCATAGTATCTGATGTTTGGAATAAAGGAGGAGTTTCTTTTTGAATCAATCACATAGCAACTACCATGAGCTGGCTCATGAAGCTACTACACAAAAGACACACTTGTCATTTTCACTCCCATATTATTGGTGAAAGGAAGTCACTTGTCACATGACCATACCTGAGTTCAACAGGGAAGGGATGTATATCCTCAAGGAGGGGCACTGATATGGATGAATGCTAAACCAATCTATCACAAGATCTATTTGTATAATAGAAAATTACCACTACATGAGGCTGGTGTATATAATTTAGCTGGTACATAATACATAATAAGTCAGAATGACCTGTCCTTATGAAGCCCTTTGCC
This sequence comes from Trichechus manatus latirostris, assembly GCF_000243295.1. NCBI lineage: Eukaryota > Metazoa > Chordata > Mammalia > Sirenia > Trichechidae > Trichechus > Trichechus manatus. Next base: position 6,733,468 of record NW_004444045.1, on the reverse strand, counting down.
TATCAAAAGCCTTTCCCAAAGTGTTAGAATAATTTTTTATTCATTCATTCTTCAAACATATAGAGTACTTTCTATATGCCAGGTAGGCGGCTAAGTGCCAGAAATAAAATGAAGAATAAGATAGGTACAGATCCTGCACACATGGAGCATAAAGAATAATGGATAATAAAGACCAACAGGCAATTACATTGCCTATTATGATGCCTATGGTAAGATAGGTACTGGGTGTCTGCAAACATGGGAAAACAACCAAACCCAAACCCATTGCTGTTGAGTCGATTCCGACTCATAGCGACCATTAGGACAGAGTACAACTGCCCCATAGGGTTTCCAAGGAGCGGCTGGTAGATTCGAACTGCTGACCTTTTGGTTAGCAGCCGGGCTTTTAACCACTGTGAGGTAAATCTAACTGAGATCTGAGATGCACAAAAGATCTCTTAGAGAAAGTAACAATAACTGAAAACAGATGAATGAGCAGGAAATAGCCAGGCAAGAGGGAAAAAGAGTTTCTTCTAGGTACAGGTGTCAACAGAGTTGCAGACCCAGGGATGAAGAGGGCATGGAAAATTCAAGCAACTGTAAGAAGACAAGAGAAGTGGGCAAGCCGTTGTAAGCTGTGTGAAGGAAGTCGAACTTTATCCTAAAAGCAGTGAGGAGGCATTCAATGGTTTTAAGTAGGGAAGGAACTTGATTGGATTTGTGTTTTAGAAAGATCACTGAGGATCTAGTAGGTTTCTAGGAGCTTTGGCCTACGGTTAAAGCCGTGCATTTATTGGCCAATCCTTACCTCCTACACACATACTTGTTCACACTAAACGAAAAAAGACTGGACACGTTTCAACTAAACTGTGTTTTCTCCCTTTCTCCTCATGACTGTTCTGTGTGCGGCACGCAGTCGTATTGTGTGCTGTAGTGGGGACAAGAGCAGTGAAATGGACATGTAGATAACCAGGCTCAGCCCCAACTCTGTCACATTTTGGGAAGATGGCTTAACTACTCTGAAAAATGATGATAACAGCCTAAATTAGGGGCTTTGAAATATTATAAATCTTTTTAATGTGTGTGCCATTATTGGGAGATTTTGAATACTATTATTAAAAAAAAAACTGAAATAATATAACCCATTTGGGAACAAACTAATATGACATAATTTTCTCATTTCATGTGGCTAAATCTTATCAATAAACTCCTTGGCAAATAAGATACTCAGGTGTTACTCTTCAGATACTATTCAGGTGTATTAAATGAAATTTCCCTTTAGTTATGTGGGGAGAGAGTAAAACAGGAGCCTCTGAGAGACTTGATTAGCCTAACCCAGGAGCCATTTCTGAATAATGAACTTAGTCAATCCACACTCATTGTCCTTACCTAGTTTGGGTTGGACTTTCCAATTTGCATTTGAAATTCAAAATGTCAGGCCTAATACTCCTGCTGCATCTCTAAGGGCATGACATGGCCTTTATAACTAAATGTTAAAACATAACTCGATGGCTGATAGTTGCAATTCCATTTTCCAATCCTTGGTGCTGTGAAAGGCACTATGTAACGGGCTGTCAAGCCAGGGTGGTCAAGCTGCAAAGAACACAGCCTCCTTTCTGGATGCTATTCTTGGAATAAGGAGCATCCTGTAGCCACTCCGTATGTCTCACAGCATACCAACAATGTCATTTTCTCTCTCTTTAAGAAAACTCACCGGAGAGACCCATTTGGAAGACTCAGAGAGTCAAGCACCACTGAAGTTGCGAACACTCATGTTTTATTTTCCCGATTATATGACACATTTTTTTGTTATTTTTTTTTTGGGGGGGTGAGGCAGTTGTACAGTGGAAAACTATCCTGTCACTAGATAGATTCAGTCATTTGTCAAAGATGGCCTTCCACTGTCTGCAATGGTCTGCTTGGTTGAGAACAGAAGTATAGTTAATGTGTTCCAGAACACAGGTAGCTTAGAGATTTAAGATAATTAGAACTAGTTAGTTATTAAAGGATTTTGAATAAGAGATGTTCATGTAAAAGCTAGAACCAAGATTCTTGTTCAGCTTACTATCTCACTGTGGAGATTATAAAAAAGCTACTTACTAAGGGGTTGAATAAACGTGACAAAAATAATTTTGCCCACAGATTAACGAGTGATGAACACTGTTGAAACCAAAACCACAGTAAAAGTTAGGGCTTCTCTTGAAGGAAATAACGAAAAATGGAAAAAATATAGAGGAAAAAAATGCATATGGCCCAGACCTGATGGTGAAGCTTAAGTAAATGCAGAAATTTAGGAAAAGAAGAGGAGGCTCTGCAGAACTTTGGACAATCTCATGAGAATGGGGTGACAAAATTAGAGCTCAGGGCCCATCACGTTGGAGGGGCCTGGTAAACAACTCCAACTTCTAGTTAAGTCCCAGAAGGGCCACGAAGTAAGAGTAAGAACAACCAAAAACAAACCCAATGTTACAAAATTCTAAAACCAAAATTTAAAACAGCTTGATCCCAGACTCTAATTGCCTGCCAGAAAGCAAAAAGAAATCTTCTCTGGAGAATGACTACATGAGCCAGAGCTTCAATACATCTGTACAATTTTTCACCATAATGTCTGGCATTCAATAAAAATTATGAGGTATGCTGGGAAGAAGTATTGAAAACAGAGCAAAAAAAAATATGTTCAATACAAGCAGATTCTTAAGCAATTCAAATGTAGTTATTCGGTACAAGGTATAAAATAACTATTATTAATATGGTCAAGATAATAGAAGACAAGATGGGAAAACTTACCAGAAAACCACAATCTGTAAAAAAAGACAAATGGAAATTCTAGATCTGAAAAGGACAGTAATTAAAGTTACCTTGATAAAACCAAAAACCCATTGCTGTCGAGACGATTCCAACTCATAGCAACCCTATAGGACAGAGTAGAACTGCCCCATAGAGTTTCCAAGGAGTGCCTAGTGGATTTGAAAATAGATTAGACAGAGCAGAAGGGAAGAAGAGTGAACTCAAAGTAGGACAAAAGAAGCACCTAGAAGTAAGGATAGAAAATACAGGAAAAAATGTAAGAACTATATAAGGCACAGTGAAAAGCTATGAGATATGTGTAATTGGAGCTGAATGGGGGAAAAAATACTTAAAGATACATTGAGTGAAAATTTTTTCAAAACTGACTAAAAACAGAAACAAAACAAAACAACAAAAACCAGGCCATGGAAACAAGAAACTCTCTACACCCCAAGCAAGTCAATTACAAAGAAAACCAAACATTGTTATGTCATAGTACAACTTCTAAAAAGCAAAGATGAAAGGAAAAATCTTATAAGCAGCCAAAGGGGGAAAAAAAAAGACATATATACTTTAAAGAAGCAACAATAAGATGGAAGGCAGAGGCAATCGAAAATAATTAAAAGGATGGGGAGATAACTGCCAACAAAGAGTTC
>NW_004444045.1:6726762-6728956 GCF_000243295.1 Trichechus manatus latirostris | reverse complement strand
GTTGGTGGGTGATTGGTGGGGGGGTGGATGGGTGGATGGATGGATGGATGTATGGATGGATGGTGGGTGAATGGATGGATGGATGGATGGATGGTCAAGGTCTCAGAAAAGCAGTATATTTTGTTTACATGGTAAATAATATTATACGTGAAGACTGTTTTATTTAACAACGATGTTGTTGTTAGTTGCCATCCAGTTGACTTAACTCATGGCAACATTATGTATAACAGAATGAAAAGTTGACTGGTCCTTTGCCATCTTCATGATCTTTGGTATATTTGAGTCCATTGTTGTGGCTATTTATCTAACAATACATTTTAATAATATAGTGAGGAAATACCAGGATTATCTGAGTCATAAAAATAAAGATTTTAATAATTACAAAACTTACTTCATGAGTATAGCATGTTAGAAACCTTCCAAACCTGATTAAACTTGGTCCCTCATCCTCTACTTATCTTATTTACTACTAGGCTTTTGTATATACCTCTTTGGATCTTCCTGGGAACAGGAGTCATTAGAAGGGCAGCAGTGAACATCCCTGGTCCTCTAGCCAAATGTCTTCAATTTCCTCTAACAGTTACATCAGCTAATCTTACCAGTTATACATGTTTGTTTGTTTTTTCTCCTGCCAATTTCTGTCATCTTATTTCTTGTGTTATTTAGATCTTAGGTCATTGGATAAGAAGGTAATCAAACACAATAGGTATATAAAATTATGACTCTCTTTCCATGGGACTCACAGACTCCTAATTAAATCATTTCCTATGGTTTTATTGTTAATCATGGGCCTCATCACCTTTTCTTAAACTCTGTCCCATTCACTCTCCATGCCCCCAAACCAAGTGGTTTTGAAGAAAGAAATCAAAAGATTCTTTAAGAAAGCCTATCCAGGCAACACTGTGTGGTCTTTAGAAAATTTAAAATCTTTAAGCATCTGCTCAGTTTTCATTTTTGCACAGAAAAGTACCTGCTGTAAAATCATAAATAGCCTGTACCTTCCTGCAGACCTATAATTGAGTTAGTTTGGTTTCCCTGACAACCACCACAATTGATTAGAGTACTTGAGCATGGTAGGTTTATAGATGCAGAAAATATTTCATGTATAAACAGTGCAATCTGTTTATGCTCAAAGGAATTTTCCCCCTCGGTTGAGAAATGCGGTTATTTTTTTTTTCTTTTTGTGTGGATTAATCACGTTTTCTTCCCCATAAACTCTGTAATATTCAGGGATTAATGTTGACTGAACCCTTTTAGCCAAAGATGTCAGCACTGGCCCTCTTAGGATGATTTCCGGCCTGAGTTCTGGGCCCCTGCTGGGTGAGGCGTGATTGTGACCACACTGTATTTAGTGACAAAGCTGATGAAATCACACACCCTTTAGCATCCTCTGGGTCCTATAGAAGTCCCTGTTCTTTTTGTAAATTAGCTTATTGTGCAAACAACTGGGTCTAAGAATATTTATGTGAAAATTGGTTTCTCCCTATCATAAACCTTGCACAAAACCAAAATGAGCTCCTCAGTTTGGTAAAAAAATAGTTTCCAGGCAATTAATTTTTTTTTTCACATTAGCAAAGGACATACAGGAGCTAACATGTATGAAGGCCTACTGTTTGAATTAGTCACTTATCCCTGTGTTTCAGATATGCAATTTCATTTAATATTCACAGTATTCCTTTGAACTTCATTACAGATGTTCAGCTGAGGCCTTGGTAAGTTAGGCAAATCACTCAGAGTCACACACTAGTACTAAGTTTGGAGTTGTATTTTACAGGGGTTTATCTAAATCAAAAGCCTAGATATTCACATGTCCACCCTCCTGTCACTACTCTTCTAAAGTGGTCATGGACTAGTAAGAAGACCAGACTTAATGGTCTGAATGAGACTGGAGGAACCCCGGGAAGCATGGCCCCCGGATTCTCTATCAGCCCAGAACTAAAACAATTTCCGAGGCCAACTCTTCAGACAGGGATTGGACTGGACTACGGGACATAAAGGTATACTCGTGAGGAGTGTGCCTCTTAGCTCAAGTAGATACAAGAGACTAAATGAGCAGCTTCTGTCCGGAGGTGAGATGGGAAGGCAGAGAGGGTTAGGAGCTGGTTGAATGGACATGGGGAGTCAGGGGTGGAAAGGAGGAGTGTGCTGTTGTAGTGTGGGGAGAGCAATTAGGGTCACATAACAATGGATGGAT
>NW_004444045.1:6724562-6726065 GCF_000243295.1 Trichechus manatus latirostris | reverse complement strand
AAGGTGGTTCTCAATAAATAATTTTCAGCACATACAGGTAAGCTGGAGCCCTGGTGGCACAGAGATAAAGAGCTTGGCTGCTGATCAAGTGGTCAGCATTTTGAATTCATCAGCCCCTCCTTGGAAGCCCTATGAGGCAGTTCTACCCTATCGTACAGGGTCACTGTGAGTTGGGATTGACCCAACGGCAATGGGTTTGGTTACGGGTGGGTCTTGTGTACCCAGCCTGTGTGGAACAGCAGAAAAGGCACTGAACTAATGCTGAGGAGTTCTTTTCACTTACCAGATGTTTTGTCTGGGGAAGTGCATGTCCTCATTCTGAAACAGATACTATCACATATTACCGCTTAGAATTTTGAGCTGGTAGAGGCTCTAGGGATTACTGATAGAGATAACAATATGAACTCCCTTCCATTCAATCTAGAAAATACGTCTGGGGTTATTCCATTTCCTTCTAAGGGAAAGGTACAATATGACTTGCAGAAATTCACCTTCCTCTCTTGGCTAAGTATATTACAGCCTTGGGAAACAATGGGGATCTTAGCTATTGTTTCAGTAATTTACATACTGAAACTAACACTAAGACCCAGGAAAGGTTAATTAAAGTCCTGTCTTTGATCACGTGCCAATTTCACCATTTTTCTTTTGTGTTAATGGTAATTTTTCTATTTAACACAGAAGGTTATCTAGTTAAAAAAAAAAACAATCTGGGTCAATTTTATTAAATTCTAATATATGTTGTCCCAAGACCTCCTGGATCTTAAGAGGGACTCAGAATGCGTACTATTTTTTTACCAGAAACTTGGTAGAACTTCATTGTAAGTCTGCTAGTCTTGGTTATAAATACACATTCCTGCTTTCATATTTTAAACTAGGAAGTGTATTCATAATGTTTTAGAAACTAATTGAACTACACCAACATTGTTGATATTTCTTGGTCATAACATTAGATTATTTTCTAATTTAGATGGATATTCAGTTTTAGGGTTATCATATAAATTGATTTTTGCTAGAAAGGTCTGAAGGTTCCTCTCATCAAATATGACCTGCTGAGGACCAGAATTCGTACACTGTACAGAATATCTAGCTTGTTTGTCTTTTTCTTTTCTTCTTCCCTCCCTACCTCTCTTCCTTTCTTTCTTCCTCCTTTTTTTCCCATTCTTTCTGCTCTGAAAAGTAACTGTTTCTCTTAGCCTCTCCTCCTTCACAGTATCTCAAATTGCCCCTTCTTTACCCTACTCCAGGTAGGAATACAGCTCAACTGACATACTTCAAGTAGCGACTATAGAAATTCAGGTCCTATGGTTGGAATATACCATGGACTGCCAAAAGAAAGAACAAATCTGTCTTGGAGGAAGTACAATCAGAATGCTCCTTAGCAGCAAGGATGACGAGACTACGTCTCACATACTTTGGACATGTTATCAGGAGGGATCAGTCCCTGGACAAGGACATCATACTTGGTAAAATAGAGGGTCAGCGAAAAAGAGGAAGCCCCTCAAT
>NW_004444045.1:6716619-6723499 GCF_000243295.1 Trichechus manatus latirostris | reverse complement strand
CTCATTAGTCCCATTTTGTTTTAAAAACTTACTTCTTTTGATATATGAATTAATATGATCGAGTTCATGGATTATTAAAATGGTGCTGACAAATTTCAAACCTATTGTAGACACCAACTTTGATTTTGTTCCATGGTTCACCAACTAAGATTCTGAGACGGTGCCACCAGGTACAGTGTGGAGAGAACATGATCATCTTCTGTTATAGATTAAATTGTTTCCATATGTGTTGAATTCCTGACCCCTGTACCTATGGATGATGTGGTTCTGTTTGGAAATATGATTTTACTTTTTGTTATGATAATGAAACTGGAGTAGGGTTAGTCTTAAACCTAATCACTTCTGAGCAGAATAGACACAGAGACACACGTGGGGAAGACAGATGCCATGAGAAGACCCATCTACAAGCAAAGGAAAGCCAAGGATTGCCAGCAGACACCAGAAACTAGAGAGAGACCCCCCAAAGTAATTGACATGATGGAGACCCTGATTTGAACTTTTAGCCTCCAGAACTGTGAGAAAATAAATTTCTATTCTTTAAAGCCACTCACTTGTGGTGTTTTGTTATGGCATCCCTGGGAAATCAAGACATCTTCCATGGCATCAACCTCAGCAGGTAAGGATATTCCAAGATCCTAACCTTCTGCACTAATTCATTGCCTCAGACTCTTGAAAATATGTTTTGAAAGCTCGTAAAAATAATTATGGCTAAAAGGCTCTATAAAAACCCCAACAAATCATTTATTACTTCCTGTATCAAGATGCTAATAAAACATTAACTATCCTGGCATTTGATTATTTTAGTTGAAGTCTCCGAATTCTTTTAGCCTGTGCTTTGGTGAACAAACTTCCCTCTTACCCATGCACTTTGTTTCTTCCTAGATATGTCATTATCTCTCCCTTTGTCTTTCTATACTTAACACTCTTCACCATTTATCTCCCCTTAGATGGCAGCCCTCAAACCTACAATGTTTTGAGCATTTCATATTCACTCACTAATTTTTCTCCACATCATGAATCTCTAGGCTTTGACAGTAGAAAGGGACTAAGTTCAACTCGGGGTTCAGGGAATTAATCCCATAGAAGTGCTTTTCAGACAACCTGATTAATGTTCAAGGAGGAATAGCTGGTTCCAGGAAGATAAAAATTGGTGTTGGTAGTCTACATGTCCTAATTAATGAGCAGCAGGATTCTCCAAACAACAGCAATCCTTCTGCATCAAATAGGTGGCAAAATTTTAGTCCTAGGTACAACCACAGTTCTCTCGGCCCAATAGACTCCAAATGCATAATACAGCAACATTGGTCCCCTGCGCTAATTGTCATTAGGTCTTCCAACGATCCGCAAAGACCAATCATTTGGCTACAGCCACCACACAACATGCACCTCCTTATCCCTCTTCTACTCTGGCTCCCATTTGCCACATCCCATGAAGTCCCCCACCACCATGGTTTTGAGTGACTATCATGAATACCACAAGTGGATGGCTTTAACAAAGGGAAATTTATTCTCTCATAGTTTACAAGACTTGAAGTCCAAATTCAGGGCGCCAGCTCCAGGGGAATGCTTTCTGTCTCTGTCAGCGCTGGAGGAAGGTCTTTGTCATCAATCTTCCCCTGGTCTAGGAGCTTCTCTGCACAGGGACCCTGGGCCCAAAGGACATGCTCTGCTCCTGGTATTACTTTCTTGGTGGAATGAAGTACCGATGTCTCTCTGCTCACTTTTCTCTTTTCTATCTCAAAAGAGATTGACTTAAGACAGAACCTAATCTTGGAGAATGAGTCCTGCCTCATTAATGTAACTGTTGCTAATTCCACCTCATTAACAGCATAAGATAGGATTTACAACACATAGGAAAATCACATCAGATGACAAAATGGTGAACAATTGCACAATACTGGGAATCATGGACTAGCCAAGTTGACACCTTTTTTTTTTTTTTGTGGGGGGACACAATTCAGTCCATAACAGGCCATCTCTGGGAAAGCTCAGCACAAACTGCAGATTTCTAATCTGCCTTTCCGATGGCTAGCCCAACTGTGTCGTTGTCACTGCAGCTGTGCCTTATCTTCCTTGTCATATAGCAACCAGAATTTAACTCATTAACACAGGTGAGAAGCCCTCCTCACCCTCAAATAGCTTGGTATGAAGATAGCAATATATCGGCCTTTTGGTTTTCACCTCCATTCCTAATTGAATTGTGGCTCTACTGGCCTGTAAATTATTGCTTTTATTCCAGATTCATCGGCTCTGTAACATCTCAGAGTGACTCAGCGGAGCATCTGATGCAGCTTTCGAGAGATTATGAGGTATTTATTAAGATGTACATGATAATAACATTAAAAATAGTAATAAAAACTACCTTTTGTTGAGTTCCTACTTTGTGTTGATCAGTGCTTGGTGCCTGGGGGAAGAACAGCGCTGGGCAAAGAGCATCAAGACCAACTTCATAGAAAGGGGATTTTTCCTCTTCAGTACTCTCCCATGAGCATCACTTGTACCTGAAGTAAAGTTCCCACCTGTGATATGAGTCTGCACTCTTCCTGTCTAATGATAGTAACTAACTTGTAAAGCATAATCCAGTTTACAAAGCCAGCGGACAAACAGCATCTTTGTTGATGCAACAACCCTGACCCCAACACCTAAAGTCATCTCCTTTTCTTATCCTCTTCTCTTTTTTTTTTTTAAATAGAAGAGGAAACCAAGAGTTAAAGATTAAGGTCACAAAACACAATGTGTGTGGGAGCTGTGTGACCAGGACCTGTGCCTTTCCTCAAATGCTCCCTCTCCTCACCTTTCCTGTGGCCATCTGCCTCCGAGGCGTCTGCCTTTTTAAGAAGACATTCTTCATTGGGTTGCAAGCAGGAATGGGACGGGGAACTTCCAACCATGTTGATAGAAAAAAACCTTTCCTTCTGTTTTCGTTTTAAAATCACATCTTTGAAGCTCAAAAATAAACTCTGGTGGCAGGTTTTTGTATGTCATGCTTTGTTTCGTTATCACCTGCCCCGAGTAAGCCAAGCAGTTGGCGCTCGATATACATTTGCCGGAGGATTGATTGACCAGCTGCAGAGATGCAGAAAATTAGTGCGGATGGATCAGATTTCAAGGGCACATCTGTGGAGGAGCTGCCTGGTTCCGTTTGCTAGCCTTCTGTGTTCTTTGAGTTATTTGGCTTAAATTACCCAAGTACCCCTGCATCAGCTCCCATTGTCAGTTACGGTTGCTCTGTGTTTATTCATCATAGTTGTTATCAAAGCACAGAGCAGAACTAAACTACTTAGTAAATACCTTCTGAACCTAACACAACAAATTGTTCAGCAGTGCGGAAACAGATGCTCATTTACTCCCTGAAAGCTTCTGCAAACAAGTTTCCAGTGCGCCGCTGTAGAGGGGTGGGGAGTGGAGTGGCACAGTTTCATGCCGACGTGGCCCGAGTGCCCACCAACAGGTAATCATGTCATTCCCACCCAGCCGGCAGCTGTTTTCTTCTCACTGCAGATGCCTGGGATGATGGGAGACTGAAGCACCACACACGCCCACGGCCGCGACAGGTGGTGACTCGGCAGCCCTGCCAAGAGGGGAGAAGCAACGTGAGACCGCCCCATACTCTGGATAGCACAGTGCCCACGGGACCGCAGTGGGTCTCCGGCACACATATGCCTATGTGTGATCTCACACACATGCGCGCACACACACATACACACACGTACACACGCATGCATTAACATATCCCTGACAGAAATCTGCCAGCCTGTGGCTAACACAGTGCTAAGACAATGACTTAGATACGTTTCATGCCTGAAATCCAACAGATCTCCCTTCTGCTTATGCCTTAAAAAGATGCTTTTAAAAAGGCTTTATCAGCCACACAGCGATGATTGGTGTAGAACAGGTGGCAGGAAGCAGTTTGTGCCCAATGTCCCCTGTCCACCTGCTAAACTCAACAAGCATCGGGCCTCTGAGCATCTGTCAGGAGGGAGAAAATTGAAGCGCAGCAACCATCAAGACACTCTAGCCCAAAACAGTGAATAAAATAGTTATCTTCCTGTAACTACTTATGAAAAGGGAAATTTTATATTCCATTTCTCCCACGTTACTTAACGCTGTTAGATGTGAGATATTCTACATGTTGCTTCAGCTATTTAATATTACCTCACTACAGATTGAGCTGCATTCTTGACATGCGTTAACACACGCAGATCCATTCATCTCTGTCCCTTTCTTGCTTCAGGAACCAACTTTGCATTGCCAAAAAAAATGTACGCAGAACCCATAAAGACCCACTGACAGAGTGATAGATCTTTTTTAAACACTGGAGCTTTACAGGATTTTATGAAGCAGTAAAACTTTCTCCAGGCATGAGAAGTGCAGACGGACAGAGACCGTTTTATCTATAAGGCATTAAAGTGTAAGTGCCACATTGGACAAGCATAATAGAAGAGGAAAAAAATAATAATTTCAGGAAAGACAGCCAACTCCTCAAGCAAAAAGGATCAGTCCAGGAGGTACCTAATGATCTTCGAGAAACTTGAGAAGGGGCTAGCCTATACAACTGCTGAGTTTTCCAGATAGAGGAACGTTTACTGCCTAGGCTGCTCTCCGTTTCATTGCAAAAAACAGCATAAAACTGAGGTCATTCGAAATAAAATAAAAAAGTCTTTTCAGAAGTAAATAGTGTAGACACCAAGAGAAAGAGATGATCCTATTTTCTTGTCTCATGTACTTCATTTCACAATCACACTAACAACTATATGTGTAGTGTTATTCTTCAAATCTTTATTGAGCACCTACTATATATACAAGGAGCCCTTGGGGTGGCACAAATGGTTAAGTGCTTGGCTGTTAACCACATAGCTGAAGGTTCAAGTCCACCTGGAGGTGCCTCAGAAGAAAGGCCTGGTGATCTACTTCTGAAAAATCAGACATTGAAAACCCTATGGAACACAGTCCTACTCCGACACATGGGATCTCCATGAGTGAGAGTCAACTGGAAGGCAAGTAGTTTTGTTTTTGGGGGGGACAGTGTGCTGGGGAGGTAATGTCAACTTTCCTGTCATATGAACCATAATTCTTACAGGAGAAGAGTGAACAAACAAAATAAACAAGATAATTTCACATTGGCCATAATAACTATGAAGGAAATAAAGAAGGGTGATATGATGGATTAACAAAAGGGATGAGTGGGGAGAACACTTTAGATTGTGTGATCTAAGAAGAACTGTAACAAGTAACTATGATATGGGCTTGACTGAATGTCCTTCGTTCCTTCGATCCCATTTTTGGAAGGAATCTCCAGGGTCTTTAATTCATTCCCCTTCTTTATCTTTAGACAAGATGGCTTGTAAACCATTGTAGTTAGAGGGATGTTTGTCCTATGTTAAAGGAAGTAGGTTCCACATGTTGCTTTTCTAACATTTTAGTGTTCTAAATGCCTTTAGTCATGACATTTCTACTTGATCCAGTTTCCTGCCTCACTTAATTTAAGCATCTCTCCTCTTTTGCCAGTTTTAGCAGACCACCTAAAAAGTATTATTATCTCGCTAGCAAGCTTTCTATTCTTCAGACAGGTGAGTTCATTTTCATTATTTAACCTTTAAACATAGATACTATTTTCCAAGCTTTGTTTTTTGGGTTCATTTTCTTTTTCCCCTTAAAGTTGCCTCTTCTGGGATGCCTCAAACACTCTACCTTGCTATATAAAAGAGAACCATTTGGATAAAGTAAGGACTTGTAGTGGTTGATCCAAACCCAGCATATGAGGCTTGGCTACCTGGAGAGCAACTCAAACAGCTGACTCATCCAAGAATACAGATCATCTCCAAGACTGCCAGTAGCAGAATTATTCCCTCTGCATCATTTAATCGGTGTGCCTCCCCTGATATGACACAAACAGATTGAAACTCAGTTGGGGAAGTGATTCTTTAAATCTGCCTTCGTAATTTCACTTCACTGTCAAAAATGTCCAGTGGCTTCTAATTGCCTAAGATACTGCATTTCCCTGGCCTCCAAACAGCCATCAGGCTGTTCTTAAACACAGAGCTTTCTTTAGGCTGTGTCTCCACATGGACTCTCTCACTCTCTTATCCTATTTTTCTCTTCCTTTCCTCTTCTATTTAGTCATCCTTGTTTGTTTCAGACCATATTGCTCCTTATTTTGTCTTTGTGAAATACTATTGTTATTATTATCGAAATATCTCTTTCAGTACACTTCATATATAAAAACCAAAAAAATCAAAACCATTGTCGTCCAGTCAATTCCACCTCATTGAGACTCTATAGGACAGAGTAGAATGCCCCATAGGGTTTCCAAGGAGTGGCTGGTGGCTTCAAACTGTGACCTTTTGGTTAGCAGCCGAACTCTTAACCACTGTGCCACCAGGGCTCCACACTTCATATATAGTGACTTAAATTCTGTGGTATAACTGAGTTTTGAAGACCCACACAGCATACAAACACCATCTATGCAGAAGTTAAGTATCTACATATGAAATGCACCAAAATACAAGTTTGGATAATAATATCTAAGTATATCATATATATTATATTACAAAATAAACAAACAAACAAACCCATTGCCAGCAAGTTGATTCCAACTCACAGCAACCCTGTAGGACAGAGTAGAACTGCCCCATAGGATTTCCAAGGAATGGCTGGTGGATTCAAACTGCTGACCTTTTGGTTAGCAGCTGAGATCTTAACCACTGTGCCACCAGGGCTCATATATTGTATTGTACATCATATATTATATGTATTATACATCTTGTATGTGGCATATTATGTATTTTATATTCCCCTCAACGCGGTAGTTGGCATACTGTAGGTACCCAGGAAATACTGACTGAATAACCAAGATCTTCCATGTTACTCCTTATCTGAG
>NW_004444045.1:6710529-6711415 GCF_000243295.1 Trichechus manatus latirostris | reverse complement strand
CCCTATGAGTCAGAATCAGATCAACGGCAACAGGCTGGACCCCATAGGACAGAGTAGAATTGCCCCGGAGGGTTTTTCAAGGAGTGGCTGGTGGATTCAAACCGTCAACATTCTGGTTAGCAGCCAAGCTCTTCACCACTACTCCACCAACCATCTTTCAGTTTGTCATACTGCAGTGGCTTGCACGTTGCTGTGATGCTGGAAGCTATGCCACTAGTACTTCAAGTACCAGCATGGTCACCCAGGGTGGACAGGTTTCAGCAGAGCTTCCACACTATCTTCCAGACTAAGACAAACTAGATCTGCTTCCAAAAACTAGCCAGTGAGGGCCTTATGGATCGCAACTGAACACTGTCCAACTTGCATGCTTTAGACAAGCCATCAGGAGGGCTCAATCACTGGAGCAGGACACCATGTTCAGTGAAGTGCAGGACCAACAAGGACGTGGGAGACCCTCGGTGAGGTGGATTGGCACAGTAGCCTCAGTGATGGATTCGAACATGCTGGCAGTCATGAGGATGATGCAGGACTGGGCAACATTTTGTTCTGTTGTACATAAGATCACCATGAGTCAGAGACGACTTGACAGCACCTACCTACCTACCTACCTATCCATCTATCATCATCATATATATGTGGCTCTATCTCTACTGTCTTGTCAGGAATGACAGCTCAGCATTCAGTTATACTTAAGGGTACTTGCAGTAGTTGGGGAGCAGCTCAACAAGGTGTTCTATGAGGAAGTCTCCAGGGGCGATTCTGAAAAGCAGAGATTATTAATATCCCTCCTTCCCATACTTCCCAGAGTCGAAGATGTTCCCTCCCCAAGTGCTTAGGTTGTTGTGCTCCCTCTACTGCCGTGAAACGTGACCTGTCCTCTGTGCAC
>NW_004444045.1:6686715-6708825 GCF_000243295.1 Trichechus manatus latirostris | reverse complement strand
AGGACCGAGAAGTGTTTTGTTCTGTTGTACGTAGGGTTGCTATGAGTCGGAACCAACTCGACGGCACCTAACAACAACATTTACCCTTTTATTGTTTAGTTGTAGAAGTTTTTTATATATTCTAGATACAATTATTTTATCAGATACATGATTTGCAAATATTTTCTCCCAATCTATGGTTTGTTTTTTTTTCTTCATCTGCTTGATGGTGTACTTGAAGCACAAAATATTTTAATTTTATGAAGTCCCATTTATCTGTTTATATTTTTGTCACTTTTGCTTTTAGCATCCTATCTAAGAATGCTTTGCCTAGCCTAAGGTCACAAAGATTTACTACTATGCTTTTTTCTAAGAGTTTCATAGTTAGATTGGTCTTAGATTTAGCACACCTTTGAGTTAATTTTTGTGTTTGGTGTAGGGAAAGGGTTCAACTCCATTCTTTTGCATTTGTTGTACCATTTGTCGAAAGAACTAATCTCCAATTTAATCATCTTAGTATCTATGTCTAAAATAAATTGATCATAAACGTAAGGGTTTATTTCTGGACTCTTGATTTATTCCATTGATCAGTATATGTCTTCTTATGCTGCAGTAGCACCTTTTTTTGAGTCCACTTTATTTCTGAGCGTTGGCTGCCCCATTGTCAGTAACGCTCAGGGGCGGATTAACCAGTAAGCATGGTATGCAACAGCTTACAGCAAGCGAGGTTCTCGTGGGCTTAGTTGTGCTTACTGACTAATCTATAGTGCACAATTTCACATGGGTTTCACCACAGCTTTGATGTGGTGAAAAACAGGTGAAATTGTGCACTACCCATCAGTAAGTAAGCACAGTTAAGCCCGTGCGTAC
Source organism: Trichechus manatus latirostris (assembly GCF_000243295.1). Lineage (NCBI taxonomy): Eukaryota > Metazoa > Chordata > Mammalia > Sirenia > Trichechidae > Trichechus > Trichechus manatus. The sequence continues at coordinate 6,707,976 of NW_004444045.1, read as the reverse complement.
TTTGCTTATTTGGTAATCCATCCCTGGTAACACATCTTAAATTCCTGCCTGATTTCAACATAAAGAGTAAGGGAGTTTCCCGTGACAGAGGGCTGATGGTAGTCATTTATCTTTAGAGTAGTTTCTCATTCTCGGATGCCTTACCTTCATTGGCATTGAAATGCAGCCCGGGTCAGCAAGAGGACAAATATAATTCACTGCCGTATCTATGATTTTCCATAGGATTTTCTCTCTCTCGGGGAATTCTCCCCAAGAAGGTTAAACTCCCTTAGAGCTGCCAGCTCCCACTGCAAAAAACTCTGAGACTTTGCCTGTCGTCTTTGGATGGAACTAAGGTTTGCAAATAGGCTGAGTTGTAAGATGGTTCAGCTGCTGCCAGGAGAGAAACTTCGGGAACCCAAATCTTTTATGATGAGCAGTAAGCACATCCATCCTTTACTCTGGAGGAAACACAATCTCTACCTTCCAAGGCTATAAGCAAACCTGCCTTTCGCTCCAGAGGGAGACATTACATCTTCCAAGGCTATTAGCTCTATAAATAGCCTTTAAAACATAGTTCACTTGCAAGATGTGCAGAAATGTGAGAGATTCATAAAGAATTGTCCCTCATTGCCAGTATCCAGACTGTTTTCCTCCTGCTTGTGGGATCTTTCTCCAGCATACCTCTTCACAGAACGGCAGTAGGATATGGGGCTATGAACACATATTTTACTGATCTTTTTTCTTCTCAGTTTCTCTACTGCAGCCTGCTTGGTGCTTAAACTACATGACAGGTGCTGTTTGCTTCACCCACCCCTGCACATTTTGTTCATGTTTTTCCTTCCTAGTTAAATGACCTCTCTTTTCCTCCCTTTTTTGTATACTTTTCTTTCAAAGGTCATCATTACTGACACCATCTATTTCAGTTATTTCATCTATTTCAGATACTTCCGCAGAGGCTTAACCAGGGTATGCAACTATGGCAGATATTGCACTGGCCCTAAGCACGCGGCACCAGAGTATTTTCTATTAACCCAGCAGGCCAGCAGTGTATCTATAGAAAATGGCGCCTGTGGTAAGCATGGAAATTGCGCCTGTGTCCAAACATCTGACATCCCTCTTTTAGGTAACTTTACCATAACATCAGCTCAAAAATACAAGTCAAGCTCATTATTCTTTTAATTAACACATTATGGTGCTTGAGGAAAGGGGTTGGACGGTACTGGGTTAATAGAAATTACTCAGAGGCACCATGTGCCCAGGGCAGGTGGAATACCCTACATACACCACTGCCTCCATGAAAACTTTCCAGATGATAACTCCAACTTACATCACTTCTTAGTTCTCAAACTTCTTTGCACCTATTTTTTTTTTGCATTGAACACCTGACATTTTTTAATAGATTCTCTCTCTCTCTCTCTAGTTGTTTTTATTGTCCTGTTTAGCTTTGTCTTGTTATTAATTTCTCTTCATTTCCAAACCAGTAAGCCAGACCGGGGAAACAATATGGCGAAGCTCTTATTATTGCCTATCTCAGTCACTGTTCCAGGGATGTAGTAGGTATTCCATAAACACTTACTGCTTGGTAAATAACGGAAACCCAATTTTACTTAGGAAAGGAGAAAAACCTGTGAAGCAAGGCAAAGTCATCCAGTCAATGTGACTCACCCTCCAGCTGTGTCAGCCCCTTGGCCCGTGGAAGCTTAATAGGAGGAGAGATGTCTGGGACAAGCTACATTAGGAAAAGCTAATGAACAGGAGAACAAAAAGAATTCATCAGCAATACTCTGTTCACACCACTTTCTAGTGTTGGTTCTGCTGGGAAATGGAAAAGTAAGATATAAGTTTCTATGTTCTTGTGCCCAAAAGGTAAGCAAACAAGCCCAGTTTTCCCAATTCTATGTTTTTGCATAACCCTCCTGATCCTAAACTTATGTTATATCTATACACATAATGCATGTGTGTTCAGATTAAGGAGGTGGCGTAGTGGGAAACGCCAGGATTTTGAAGTTAGTCAGCCCTGGGTTCAACTACTATCTTCACAGCTTTATTAGCAAGGAAGTTATTAGAAGCAAACTGTGTACTCTCTGACCTTGTCTGTCCATGTGTAAAATTAAAGATAAAGACGATAATCCTGAGAGGTTGTTGGGAGGACTAAATGAGAGGGAGGCAACAGAGCAGTGTGGTTGAGTGTCCGAGTTGGAATCGGTGACTTTAGGCAAGATTCTGCTTCAGTTCCTCATCTGTTAGAGAGGGATGTTAATATGACTTCCCTCATAGAGTTGTTGTGAGAATTAAATGGATTAATACACATAAAGCCACTTAGGATAGTGCTTGGCACATGATAAGAACTCATTAAGTTTTAGTTTTGACTATGGTAATGTATCTTCTAAGGAGCTATTCTCTGGAGAAGGACATCATGCTTGGTAAAGTAGAGGGTGGGCAAAAAAGAGGAAGACCCTCCATGAGATGGATTGACACAGTGGCTGCAAAAATGGGCTCAAGCATAACAACAATTGTGAGGATGATGCAGGACCAGGCGGTGTTTCGTTCTGTTGTACATAGAGTTGCTATGAGTCAGAACCGACTTGACAGCATCTGACAACAACAACATGGTACTATATCTAAATCACACTGCCTGACACATACCAGGCAAACATTAAATAGCAGTAGTTATCATTGCCTCATTATTTAGTAACAATTATCTACTAATAAGATTGTTGTCTTTGGATTCTTAGGAAACAAAAAGTCTTTCTTTCATTTCACCTAGGCATTGGGAAGGATACAGACCTGATGGTCAAGGAACCATGATTCTAATAACCATAGCCTTGCAATTACTTCATACCTCTGGACCTGTTTATTTCAGTTGTAAAATGAGATGTTTAGGATATGATCACAAATGTTCTACGGTTCCAATAGGGTTCTAATCGTCTATGGTTCTAAATAAAACATGTGTGTGTCAATTATACCTTATGGAATAGGCCTGGGCTAGCTAAGAACTAGAACAATGGTTCTCAAAGTGTGGTTGTCGGATCAGTAGTAGCATCAGCATTACCTGGAACTTGTTAGAAATGCATATTTGGGGGCTCTATCCCTGCCCTACTGAATCAGAAACTTCGGGGATGGAACCCAACACCTTGTGTTTTAATGAGACTCTAGGTGATTCTTTTGCATGCTAAGGTTTGGGAACACTGAGCTAGAATAACAGAAAAAAACTTAATGAGAAAGAGGATGTTTGAGAACAAGTAGATTCTATCTAGAGCCATGATTCCCAATCCAGGCTGCAGGTCATTACCACCTGGAGGGGGGTGGGTGGCGGTGGTGGGGAATCAAATACCAATGCCAGGCTTTAGCTCCAGAAATTCTGGTCTGGAATGGGGCCTAGGAATCAGAATTTTTTACACACCTCAAGTGATTCCTGTTGAGACCCATTAATAGTTAAACATCCATATTATACAAATTTACAAAAAGAAGGCTCTGAGAAATTAAATGACTCATGGAGGTCTCAGAGCTAATTTGGACTCTAACTCAGCTATCCTAATATTTAATCTATTTTTAAAACAAGTTTATTGTGTTATGAGTATTTTATTAAACAAGCTTTATAATCACTCCCTCTTGGAAAATATCACAGAGTGAAAGTACTCCATGTTGTTGTCCAGGGAATGTCCAAATCTTTCCTGGTTAGGAGGCTATTGCTATTTTGCTTTTTCATTTTATCAATGGCTGTCCAAATACTTCCTTAAACACACCCACCACCCAAAGTTCCAGTTTTCTATGTAAACATGGATATCTTGGTTTGTTCGTAAGTTATATCAAATATCCTCCCTTATATATTAACATTAAACTGTACAATAGAGATGACGAATTGAAAAGCACAATCCCCAACTGGAAAATTTCCAAATAGGCTTTCTAGAGAGAAATATGGTAGAACATGGTCAGTGGTTCCTAAGCATCTAATAGACACATAACTCATTGATGGCTTCTGGGGTCACTTACCTAGTCTGGATAATTTTTAAAAGCAAAGTGAAATAATAACTCTGAAAGTACCTGACACTTAAAGGAAGTATAGGTATATAAACTTAACTATAGAAACATAATATTTTATACTACTAGTAAGCTAAACCAGTCCAGCGTCTGCTTCACAGAAACTTGCTAACTGACAGGGACTAGAATAGTGGCTTTCAAACTATGTCCATTTCTTGGAGATGCTTTACAGGTTCCATAAATGATTCAAATTTCTTTCTTTCTTTTTTTTAATTTATTTCAGACTATTTTAAAACTTGAATTCCAAAGAAAACACGTAGACTCAATGTATTATCTGAATGTTTAACACAATTAGGATGCCCAGTGCATTAGCTTGAGTGCTAACTGGTCAGCTTTAAAAGTAAATGTTACCAATTTGAATTTATGCAATATTTGTAAATATAAAATGCCCTTATTGCTTTATATGTTGCAGGTTTGCACAGCATTTCATTACGAACTATGATTCTACACCTACATATTTGGAAAATCACTGGACTAGAGAAAAATAAACAGGAGTGCTTAAAAGCCTCAGAGCTCCCAGCCACCATCTAAATAAAATAGTCAAATGGAAAAAAAAATATTTCTGGTATCTGAGGTAAGTCAGTGTCTACTTATTTATTTGGATGGATTACTAGAGAATATATATGTACATATATATTATTTTACAAAACTTATCCAGGAATAAATCTGTAGATCATTTCCTCTTTTTTTTTTTTTAAATGGGATCCTGAGTTGATAATACTTTTCTTTTCGCCTCTAGGTGGTCTGTAAGTGAAGGATCTATTAAACTTGGTTAGAATAAAAAAGATTCCTTTATAGTTTCTTCTCTTCACCACCTGCAATCTATATCCATAGATTGAAAAAAGGAATAGGTTCATGAATAGTAAATCCATCATAGAAAATTTATGAATATGTAAGAAATGTTCTTATTGTCTTATTTATTGTATCTGCAGATTTCTACTGCTAGGGTCTCCCACAGACTATTCAGAGAAATAGCTTTTGCCTGGATGAACCGCGGTTTGCTTTAACACAACTGAACCCCATGGCAGAGGTACATTAAATATTGCTGATATCTTCTCTCAGTTTTTACCACTGGTTCAGCCAGGACCACGCTTTAAGATCTGTAACTTTCACCTTCTTTAGGACAACCTCCAGGTTTCCATAATGGTGTCAATAATAAAGGGTCTGCTAAAGAGCAAGGGCCCAATAGAAAAATCCTATTCTTTCCCCCTGAATTGTGTGTTAAGGATAACAGACAAAAGAAATTATTCCAAAGGACAAAACTAGGGGCATCCAGATACCTCATCGAGCTTTGGGGAACCACTCAGTTTGGTGAGTCTGTGCTTTACCTAGATAGAAGGAAATGCTACTAGATGTTGCTTCCCACATTCCCCTTTTCTATATTGTAGTTCTTCTTGTGATTATTCTGTTTATTTACCTTTGAAAATTGGGAGTATTTTAAAGGTGGTTTGCAATTTTTATTTAGCCCAAAGCTTGCAAAATCATGACGAATGCATCTGATCTGATTAAAATTGAAGATGGATGCAGTAGGTATACATGATTTTGGTTGTTCTCCAGTAAGGAATATCAGTATGCTTGTGCTTACATATAAAGCATTACATTATGTTAATCAGAGACATTTTTCAAAATTATGTGTAAAGGAAGAAGTGTGTGTGTGTGTGTGTGTGTGTGTGTGTGCAAGGGTGCACACATGTGCACCCATACATGCATGTACATATGCACTGAGCAGCTTTAACTTGTAGTAGGTACAAATTGCCATGGCTGTCTGGCTCCCAACATTCCCCCAATGGTTATTTCTAAGCCTCCTCCCTCTTCTTCTGATAACAGACCTTACACCTTGGCCATAACTGGTTTCATGATGGACACATGGACCAAACCAATCCATTAGTTATCCGTCTCCAGTATTTTTCAGGCAAGAACTGGTGGTGAAGAGGTATTTTGGCCTTTGGTCACAGAGCTATGAAAATGTGTATTCAAAGCTTCCATCTTTATTATTTATATCCCCACTTTAGGACGCTAGCTGTTTCATTTGGAATACACTTCCGTTGATTTTTGCATGGCCGGTGGCAGTTCATTGTTTATTCTCAACTCTAATATCACCTCCTCATACAAATCTTTTTTTTATTTATAAAAATCTAAACCTATCTGCTCCCCACCCAACCACATACATCTGCCATTCACTTTCAATCACATCACCTTATTTTATTTTCTTCATAGTCCTCACCATTATTGAAAAATATGTGCTTGTCTTCATCTTGGCTTTTCTCTTTTGTCTCTATATGTCTTTTCCCTCCAACTTTAAGCTATGATAAAACCTCATGCCTCTCAATGCCTCAGAACCATGAATCTACTCTAGCTGCTATCTCAGTTGCGGCTTCGTCTCCTACTTCTGTAATGTCGTAGATTAAATTTCTAAAACAATTTGATTAGCCCTATTTTTTTTTTTTTTTTTTGTGTGTGTGTGTGTGTGTGTGTGTGTGTGTGTGTGAGCTGCCATGTCAAAAGGAAGCAAACATCTTAAGAATAATCAAACCTGGTGTTAGGTATCTACCCCTGTGTTAAGGGGGATGACCCTTGACTCTTGAACCTAGCTTTATTTTCCTAACTGGTTGGTTTTCCACCAGAAAACTGGTTTTCAAGGTGTGGGCCACAGACCAGCAGTATCATCATCTGTAAGATTTATAGAATGCAAATTCTCAGGTCCCACCTCCGACCTACTGAATCAGATATGTGCGAGTATTTTAATAATCTGTGTTTTGTCTGTATTTAATTAGCCCTCTAGGACTTCCAGATAGCTGAGGGTAATGCTGGTGGCCTAGCTACTCCTCTCCCAATACTTCCTCCAGAAAACAATACAGAATAATAAATACGGAAAGATCAATCTATACAAAAGCCATGCCCTCAGCATAACTTGAAGACAGAGATTACCCAAACTTCAAAATAACTGTAAATTGAAAAAAAAAAAAAAGACCAAATCCCAGTGCACAATTTCTTAGGCTTTTACCCCTTCTCTACAGCAAGGCTTTGTGGTGAGCAAAGACAGCTAAGAAAAACTGCAGGGAAGACAGAAGCAGGAAGCCAGAGAAGGGATCTTGGGTCAATCTAAAACCACCACCAGAAATACTGAGTTTACCCTATTTCAAAAATACTAAAAAAGTATCCAGGTAGATCACAGCACAGATTACAGGGAAGTGGACTTAAAATGTGTGAAATATGAAGGTTCAGTCTTCAAAATACATGGATTTTGGAGGAGGAAAAAGAAGAAGCACCCACGGATAATAGGAAAAAGCAGCACAGAATTTAAGAGTCCTGCAATTCAAAAGAAAACCACAAAATTTTAGGGAGGCATAACCGCTTCTTCACCACCAAGTAAGCAAACAAAAAAAATGAAAATTCATTAACGTGTCTCACAGAAAAGGAGCCATTCATCTAGGCACTTGTAAACCATCCCAATATCACAAACAAATGAGCAAGACAAAAATTAACAGAGCCATACAGACAATAAATTGAACACACACCAACTAAGGGAAACATACCTCCTAACACCGAGAAAAACAACCATGGAGGGGAAGAAAACTGTAAGACAAAACTCCAGATGGAATTAAATATACTCAAGCATTTGAGGACATGAAACAGTCTTCAATGTATAAAAACTTAGGGAATTCTATACTTACGCGCTTTTCTTGGAGAGTCTACAAATAGGAATTCAAGGATACTTTCATGAAATGATTCTCTCTCTCTCAAAAAGAAAAGGTAAATCCATTGCTGTCGAGTTGATTCCAATTCCAACCCTATAGGACAGAGTAGAACTGCCCCACAGGGCTTCCAAGAGTGTAATTTTTATAGAAGCAGACTGCTACATTTTTCTCCCACAGAGCAGCTGGTGGGTTCAAACCATCACCCTTTCGGTTAGCAGCTGAGTGCTTAACCATTGCACCACTACATATATATACATACATATAGTCCAGTCTTAAAAAGGAATGGATTACTGATATATGCTATAACATGGATGAACCTTGAAAACGTTGATCACGTATTCTATGATCTCATTTATATGAAATGTCTAGAACAGGCAAATCCGTAGAGACAGGATATTAGTGGCTACTTAGGGCTCAGGGACTTGGGGTGGGGATGGGGAGTGACTCTTAACAGGTATGAGACTTCTTTCTAGGGTGATGAAAATGTTCTAGAATTAATTGTGGTGATAGTTGCACAATTCTGTGACTATGCTAAAAACCACTGAATTCTACACTTTAAATGAGTAAATTGTAGAATATGTGAATTATATCTCAACAAAGCTACTTTAAAAAAAGGCTGGGGGAAGGAAAGAAAACCTTATGCAAGATGTGAGTTCAATGTATTAAACAAGAAATTAAACAATCTCAAAATCTTTAAAATATTGACCGTGATTATTTCTGGATGGTGTTATTAAAAGTTACTATTTCTTCTTTATGGTATGTCTGCTTTTTCAACATGCACATGTGCTATTTTTAATTTGAAAAATTAGTAAAACTTTATTTTAAATGATTAAAAAGGAGAGAAAAAAACTAGCTAACATAACAATTTCCTCAGCATGCCAATGAGAGCTGTTCGTGGTGAAAAGCATCACTATGAAAGATCTATTCTGTTAATCAAATTCTGGGATTGGCCGTATATCAAGACTGGAATCCATTTGACCCATGGCTGTGTAACTCCAAGTTCTGGTTAGCTGGAAGTGATTGACACGCCTGATAAAGCCATCCTTGACAAAGATCTCTTTTCTAATTATCACTTTGATTTGTCTCAGGTAGCTCGGACTTGGAATCAAGACACCTGGAGCCACTTACTTACTTTATGTAGACCTCAGTTTCCTTATCTGTAAAATGTACAGAGAAAATAAATATACAGTATAATGATCCACTAAGACTAGATCTGTGTCCCCAGACCTACCGAATCAGCATCACCAGTGAATTTGATAGAAATTTCAATTTTGAGGTTCCACCCCAGACCTACTGAATAAGCAGCTCTGGGAATGGGGCTGAGCAATCTGTGTTTTAGCAAAAGCCCTCCCTGGTGATTCTATGCCTGCTAGAGGTTGAAAACTACTGATCAATATTTCTAAAAAGGTCGCGGATGAAAGTCATCAATCAGCACCTGGGGAACTTTTTCAGCTCACGTATCTCCAAACCACAGGCCTTCTGAAATGCCCCTTTAAGCTTTTTATAATCTCTCTCAAACAGACATACAGAGACACACATAGACACACACATGCGTGAACACACACTTGAATTGCCACCATAGTGAGCCATTTCACATGCTCAAACCCCAAATCCAAACCAATTGCTGTCCAGTCGATTCTGACCCATAGTGACCCCACAGGGTTTCCAAGGCTGTAAATCTCTATGGAAGCAGATGGCCACATCTTTCTCCTGTCAAGCCGCTGATGGTTTCGAACTGCTGATTTTCAGTTAGCAGTAATTGCTTTAACTGCTAAGCCACCAGGGCTCCTTTTATCATGCGTCTAGTGGTAGATAAAAGAGTTGAGAACCTTCGTAGGGATTACCTCCAAATTCTTTCAACTCCAAAATGCTGTGGTCTAGCAGTGTGGAAGGAATGATATCAGGCCCCTGAAACTGCCAACAGTTTATGTAATTTCTGGGGAGTGTTGGCAGACATCTTTTTGGTTGGGAAGGCATTTTTAGCATCCCTGAATTCACAACCACTTCTAACTGGAATCAGAAAAAAGGCCTGGCAATCTGCTTCCCAAAGGTCACTGTCTTGAAAACCCTATGGAGCTGCTCTGTTCTGCAACACTTGGGGTTGCCAGGAGTTGAAATAGACTCCACGGCAACTAGTTGTTATTGCTTTTTCGCCAGGATTTGGAAATTCTCCTCCTGGAAATACTCCTGCCTTCTACTGTTTCATCCTGTTGCACATAGCGTCACTATGAGCTGGAACCAACTCGCAGGCACCTAACAACAACAACACCTTTTACTGTGGCCATTTCTTTTTCCACAACTTTTTTCAGTTCTTATATTTAACTCTTAATTTCAAAAATTCCCCGCTGACAGATTAAAAATGTTCCTGTCTATTGCCTTCTTTCTCACCCAGCTCTTCTTCCCTTCATGTATGCGGTAGCGTTTGGGGGCCGAAAGCTAACCGTGATTCTGAGAGAAGTGGTAAGCCATTTAAAATTGGTGGTTGGAGGAGCCGAGTTACAACAAAACAACTGTTGCCGTCGAGTCAATTCCAACTCATAGTAACTGTTTAGGACAGAGTAGAACTGCCCCATAAGGTTTCCAAAGAACAGCGGATTTGAACTGCTGATCTTTTGGTTTGCAGCTCCAGCTCTTAACCACTGCACTACCAGGGTTCCACTTCACCACCAGGGTTAGTTGGGAGTAAATTCCTGAATGTAATACTCATTTAACACAGAGAGAGAGAGAGAGAGAACATATATGCATACACCACTTAAAAGAAAAGGTAATATAAAGGCAAAAATTCACAAAAACATTTTTGCTCATTGAAAATAATCTAAATTCGTATCATAAATTTGTATTCTATTTTCCATTACTGCTCTCTTCCTTATTTGCTCAGCACATTGTACAATGCTCAGGGCCTTCGATAAGTGCCTTGATTTAAGGAAAGGTTTGGAGGCTGAGCAAGGAAGTGACTATGGACCTAAGTTAAATATCTTCTCTCACCTTTAGAAAACAACGGAAATAAGCAGATGCAATTTGTTATACTCGCATTGTTGACAAGATTACCGTGAGTGCTACAGGCAAAGGCAGCAGCAAAGAGCTCACTTCATCTGCCAACTGTTCTGTGTCTTAAGGGAGTGTGTTGATTCCCTGAATGACTAAACTAAGCCATTTTGCAGGATATATGAATCCTGCCTCTGACCCTAGCACTTAATGACTATGCCATGTGACTGTGTTCTCCGTGTCAGACACAATCCGTAACATGAGAACAGCACTATCTCTATTCCTCCCTTTCTCTTCTTATTTTTCTAAAGCTAAGGAGAAAAAAAAATTCTGTCACCTGTCGCTAATGCTTGGATGTTTCCCCAAATTTCTGCAATTCAGCCTAGAAGAGGTTGATGCTCCTCATGATTTTGTAGGCTTTTAATAATAATTTCTTATGCACAGAGAATTTTTCATAATGATAAATGGGGTTTGTCTATTTGTTCATTTTTGTCAGATCAGAGATCTGGAAAAGTGTGCCCATAACACATACTAAATCAACTGGGAAAGCAGTTACATTCAAACACACTTGTTTTGCTCTCTGAAATAATCTGGTACCCATTATAATAAGGAACACAATGTGAAGTCAGTTTGTATTTGGAATCCTTTCACTTTTCTCATTAGATCTTCTGCTCTGTCTGACGTCCTTAATGGAAATATTTAGGTGTATCAATTTATTCTAGTTCCTTGCTTTCTTCTGAGAAGATTTAATACAACTCAGGGGTATTTTTACTTTCTTCATGACCGCAAAGCCTTATAGAACCAAAGGATAGACAGACAAGTGGAACAATATTGGGAATACTTGAAGCCCTAGCCTGTGCTCTCAGATCAACCCAATAGCAATGGATTGCCTTGAAAGACTGGCCTCACCTTCTCTTCCAAGTGATGATAATTTATTCATCTATATGTCTGTTCTAGAGAATCTCGGACTGATGTCCTGGAATTTTAGTAGTTTCCCAGGTTACCAAGGAACGCCCATTATCTGGATCTGTTTCTCTCTCCCTCATATTTGTGTTAGAGTATATCCTCCTTTTTCACACCCCACATAATCTCAGCAGCAATGATGGTACTGAGATAGTCCTACCACGAGTCGTGCCAGATGATCAGTCTGCTCACTCAATATGGTGTAATGAACAATACCTGGGCTTCACATCTTAGCTCTGCAACATACAAGATGCTTGATCTTGAGCAGAGCACTGATGCTTTCTAAGCCTCCGTTTCTCCTTGTCTGTAAGATACTTCTGTTACTGCTATAGAATTAATCTGTAATTGAAAGAATGCCAAGCGTTCTATTCAATAAATATTAGTTTCTCTCTCTTTTTTTCCCTCCCTCAATTTGTATCATTTAAATATATTTAAATCCTAGGGAATTAAACATTATGACAAAATCCCAGATCTCAAGGAAACGATCTAAAAATGGCATAAGACTAAACTTCTTCTAATGGTAGAATTTTTTTTAACTATATAGTTTTTAATAAAATAGTCAACTTCCCTTTCTTGCCTCCCTAAGATTCTCAGGAAGAACAAATAACTGCTAGAAACATGGTCTCTATTCATTGCCAACCCCTCTTATCTGGTTCAAGCCTCTCAATATCGCCGAACCTGTATTTTCTCTATGTAGGGAATTGCGGATTCTCACGGAAAACTTTAGAAACCAGATTTTGCCTTTCATTCCATTGGGGAGGATATCAAAACCCTGGTGCTATACAGGTGAATGTTAGTAAAACAGCAGATAACTTCAAACCTGTACAATTCAAAGATTGGAATCTTTATCAACATATTTATTCTCTGGGGTTTGACAAGTTATGGTCTGAAATGTTTTTCACTATTGTATCTCAAGGCCCGAATCTTTTCTCTGGGTATCTGCATAGCTGCATTTATTTCGTATGTACAGCTAATCAGGGTAAATGTGATAGTGACGACGTGGCACAATTGTCAGAGCTAATGACCCAAAACATCACCACCTAACACACCTTTGATGTTCATTTAGTTGGATTAAGTGGATTACTGAACAACAGCTAAGAAATCTATTTCTTCAGGTCCTGGAGCAGCAACTACGGATTCAGTTAAAAAATGAAACTGTAGCTCTCAGATGTTATGAAACCTACTTTCTTAACAAATTATTTTCATATTCCACTATATTTTGTCCCACATGTAATTTAGTGTGGTCATATGAAACTTAACGAGGAGGTCTTGTGGTACAATGGTTAAGCACTCCACTGCTAACAGGCAGGTCGGCAGTTTGAACTCACCAGCTGCTCCGTGGGAGAAAGATGAGGCAATGTACTTCCGTAAAGATCGCAGCCTTGGAAACCCTATGGAGGCAATTCTACTCTATTCTATAGGGTCGCTATGAGTCGGAGTTAATCCAATGGCAACAAGTTTGGGTTTTTTTGTTTTTATGAAACTTAAAATTCTGGCACTGTTTTGGGAAGTGCTCTGATTGGAGACACTTCTTTATCTGAATAACAAGCTTCCGGAAAAATCACAGAGTATGGTACGAAAAAGAAGCACAGGGATATTATATCTAAATGTACCAGTTGGCCTTTTCCCATGTACCCATTAGCCACAACAGATAGAACTTGTTAATTTTCATGGATCCCGAAAAGTAATAAAACTCACAAAGCAATGAACATGGTTTCCTTGGTTCAGCTCTCATTTGTCAAACTTTGAAAATGTCACCACATGTTCTAAGATTCAAAGTTTATTTTTGCCAGCCAAATCTATAGGCCCAGCAGATTGATTTTCTCGGTGAATTGTTTTTTCCTGAAATCAAATTTTTTAAAGATAACATCTAAATAATTTAGGTACAATACTTATATTTGTGACTAAGATCAGAACAGAGGAATAGTCAGATCTTCAAAGTTGCCATTTATGATAATCACTCGAGTCCTCTGTCCGCCGTTTACCTTCAAAGAGAAGGGGTATGCATGAGAAAGCAGGAGGCATAAGATCTTTCTCCTGAAAGAAAAGCTTGTTGGGTCATGAAAAGCTGCAACTTGTCAACTTGTCACTGAAAAGGAAGAAAGGAAGGAGGAAGAAAGGGATGAGGGAGAAAAAGAAAGAGGGCCAGAGGGAAAGAAGGGAAGGAGGGAGGGAGGCAGGGTGGAAGGGAAGGAAAGAAGGAAGGAAGGAAGGGAAAAAAGAATCATTTAACTGTGTTGGTATTCCATTAGGTTTTCAAGTGTCAGATCTGACAAGTCCTTGTGCAACATTTAACACAACTCTCTTCTTAAACTGTTGGGCTTGTATTGATGAAATTAATGCTGGGCAATCAATCTTTTGAATACAGATGGATTTCTAGTGGCGAGTTCAGCAGAACTAGTAAGAGGAAAGTTAGGGGGTTATAAGCTACACCTATCAGCGTTTCTTTATGTAATGGCTGAAAGATGACAGTTTTTCTTTTATTCCTCGAGTTGAAAGAATTATTCAAATTATCAGTGTAGGACTGCAGCTTAGATTTTACCTAAATGCTGATGTTTTGTCTACAAGTTAATTCCAAAGTGGTAATGTTAATGGGCATTCCGTTTCTTAATCAGATCAAGAAATGGCTTTTTGAATCTCTCCAGAGACCCTGTAACATTTCATACCTGCTTCATCATCATTCATCAATATTCATAGGCACATCTATAATTTTCAAGACACCATACAGAGCTTTGTCGGCAATGCAGAAAAAACAGTCCCCATAAGGGCAGTATTATAAAGGAAGTAAAATGTTCCCTTAGGGACCCTGTATTCCTGCCCCACCTCCACCCTGACCAGAGCCCCCTTCCCCAGGTGTCCTATGCCTTCTAGAAGCTGCCCACTGCTACCCTGAACCTGATGCATTCTGCTTGCCTTCCTCGCTAATCCCAAAGCATCCTGCTACAATGCTAAAGCGAATGTAATAATCTAATTTGCATGCACGTGTTAATGGTTTATGAGTTTAATGCGTTCTCCCGCCCAGGCAACATGCTTACATACTTGCATTTTTGCTCCAGCTTCTGGGCCTTTAATCTAAAAGAGAAATCTAACATCCCCAAGATGGTATTTGCTGATTTCAATAGAGCTCAGGGCTAACTCACGGACAGTCTCATATCCAGCCATGTGCAGGAAGAGCAACCTCATTTCGCCTCCTCTTTCCTGAAATATGACAAATCAATAACTGGCTTCCCAAAATGACTCTGCAATGGTGAGTCCACCCCAAGCTGCAGAAACACACTGTTCAGATGGCAGCCTCTGGACAAACAGCCCCTGGCGTGACAACTGGCAGAAGCCTAGCTGTATTTGTCACACTGACAGCATTGCCATCCACATGAGTGCCTGTCAGTCACTACATCACTATGTCAGATGAAGGGTGCAGGCGTCTCAGCCCAAACATGGAAAAAGACCTTCAGTAGTTATTGATTCCAGGAGAGGAGGATTCTGAGGAGGGTGCATCCTCCCAGCGCTCTGCACCAGTCCCTGGGTGTGCAAATGGTTGACAAGCTCAGCTGCTAACCTGAAGGTTGGAGTCCACCCAGAGGTGTCACTGAAGAAAAGGCTAGCAGTCTGCTTCCAAAAAAAAAAAAAAAAATCAGTCATTGAAAATCCTATGAAGCACGGTTTTCCTCTGACACACATGGGGTCACCATAAGCTGAAATCGACTGGGCAGCACACAGCAACGACAAAGAACGGTTATATCTGCAGGGGTCTATATACCTCGGCCCTAGCCCTTTCCGGCTTTTCCAACTTGCTTGCACTGTTCCCTTTACCCTTTGTTTTCTGTTCTTAATAGCAGCATGAGGGTAGGAATCCATTTTAAAGATGATTTCTAGAAATTTATTCTTTATTTTTTTAACACAGAGCTTTGATGGTAAAGAATAAGGATTTGCAGGCCTAACTGGTTTTCGAAGAAAGAAATAATGTGCAACTATTTGGGAAGCTTTTCTTTTCTCTAAGTGGTCTAGCTTCAGACATCGATTGTATAGAACTGCTTGATGGCAGAGTTTTGTACAGAAGACACTGTTTTGTTGATATCTGCCCCTTCCCAAGTAACGGTGGAACCATCTGGCACGCAGTAAACAGGCTTATGCATTAACCGACTGAGCACAGGAAACCTAACAGTTAGCAATTAATTTCATCCCTGAATAATGCAGTGGAAATGATAATAGACGGGACAAACAATGGACAGCATTGGAAAAAAGCTTGGAAAACACTGCTCGTCTACAGATGTAGAAGCTCCTATGCATTCACTCAGATCAGAAATCAAATCAATGTCAGATTATCTTGTAGTTTATGGATCCTATTTGGTTGCATAAATGGCAGCCCACTGATCATAAATCCCACGCAGTCTTCCTTTAATGACCTTAATGGGTTGCCATTATTTTACTGTGCTATCAAAAAAAGCCCATCTGGTATTCATAAATACACGCAGAGGAGGGTGGACTTTGACAGTTATAAATGCAACTGAAGACTATCTTCAGTTCAGATGGAATCAGGAAATTCTCTGGTAAAACAGTTTCTCCTTTAATGAGTTTCCATGATGCCTTTGACAGATGCAAAACATTAGTAAAATCAATCCAGATGCCTAATATTAGGAACTGGTTAAGTAAATTTTGGTTCTTTTCCAGGACACATTATTATGTTAAAAGATGTTTACTTAAATTTAAAGGTTATAAAAATATATAAATGACAAAAACAAGATGCAAACTACCTACATACCATCATCTCTACCATCTAACAAAACTGCAATAGACCTACTAGCAAGTGACTTTCACTCACTTGGTCTCCGTTTCTTGTCTTCTATAATGAGAAGTGCCTCAGTTTGAGTTCTTCTAGAGCATACCCTAATCAAGGATTTGGGTACAAGCAGTTTATCAGGGCAATGACCCTGGGAAGCATGGTGAAGAGTGAGGAACTGAGATAAAGAAAAGAAAAACAAATCTAGAATGCTAGTGAATGAGTTAACCCTGTGGATAACTGGAGCTCAGTCCTGCTGGAGACACTTGGAGATACTGTGTATACCACTTCTCAGGACTGTCCACCAGGGTATTGATTCATAAACTCTCATTCCCTCTTGCTTGGCAGTCGCTCCTAGGACACATTAGGCCTATCCCACGTGGTCCCAGCACGCTTTCACAACCCAAGTACACCACAGGCAGAGAGCTTCAGGAAACCATCAGAGCAAAGGAGAAGTGCCTACAGCATGGGCCAGGGGGATATAGTCAGGGTACAGACAGCACCTGCTAGAAGGGAATTGGATTAGATGACCTCTAACACATCCTCAACCCCTAAAAGCATATTGAGCAGACAGGGATGATATTATATGATCTTTTGGTGCATTCTTTAGAATTTTCTACAATAAGATTTGTTGTTGTTTTTCTTGTTAGGTGCCATTGAGTTAATTCCAAGTCATAGTGACCCTATAGGACAGAGTAGAACTGCCCCATAGAGTTTCCAAGGAGCACCTGGTGGATTTGAACTGCTGACCTTTTGGTTAGCCGCTGAGTTCTTAACCACTATGCCACCAGGGCTCCACAATAAGCTGTGGAAGGCAGAAAATAACGAAGTGCTAGGAAGTTGGTAAAATGCTGTCTTTGTTCAGGTTCTCCAGAAGCTGACCCCAAGTTAAGAATTCAATTGCAATTTTTTTTCCCCCATAGGTTATTCCAGGAAAAATCACAGGCAAGGAAGAAATCCAATAAAGGGCCTGATATTAAGACTGTCACCACAGTTGTAAACTAGTCCTCAATCCCCCTGGGGAATTCTGGGAAACAGTGTAGGTTATGCCCCGGAGATAATCTGTCTGAGAATCAAGGTAACTGAGATGCTGATCCACCCACTCCCATCTGTCATTTGTTGAAGACTGATTCTGGGGGCATTATCTTCCCAGTATTTCTGGGCTACCCCATGAGTGTGCAGGCTTGGGTGGTAGAGAACATACTCAGGCAAAGAGTTGCACGTTCTTAGTGTTGGAATTCAGACAGCTTAGATGGAAATGGTGAGGACAAGGGGATGAGTGGGGCACCAGCAGTCATCTGCTACAGAAGCAGCTGATCACTTAAACCCTATAGAATGCATGAGTCCCTTGGTGGTGCAAACGGTTAAGCACTTGGCTACTAACTGAATGGTTGGCAGTTCAAATCTACCCAGAGGCACCACAGAAGAAAGTCCTGGCAATCTACTTCTATAGGTCACAGCTATTGAAAACCCTATAGAGAGAAGTGCTACTCTGAAACACATGGGGTTGCCATGAGTTGGAATCAAATTGGCAGCAAACAGTGTGTTTTATATGATATGCATAGAAGCATTTGAGGATCCTGTGATGTCTTGTGCATGCATCCTATAGCATGCTGCATTAATCTAGGGAGACCACTGGAAAAATAGAAAACCTGAACACTTCAAAACCAACTCAAGCCTACTGACTCCATTAAGACCCTCCCAACTGGCTCATATACAGGCAAGAGCTGGACAATGAAAAAGGAAGATAGAAGAAAAATCGATGCATTTGAATTGTGATGTTGGTGAAGAATGTCAAATATACTGTAGACTATCAAAAGAAAGGACAAATCAGTGTTAGAAAAACTACAACCAGAATTCATCTTAGACGTGAGGATGGCAAGACTTGGGCTTGCTTACTTTGGACACATCATCAGGAAAGACCAATTGCTAGAAAAATACATCATGTTTGGTGAAGTAGAGGGTCAGTGAAAACAATGGAAACCTTTAATGAAATGGATTGACACTACTCACAAGCATAGACTCAAACATATGAAGATCATAAAGATGGCGCAGGACCAGCCAACGTTTCTTCTGTTATACGTAAGTCACCATGAGTTGGCACCAACTCAGTGGCAACTAAGAAGAACAATAATCACCACAGCCTAACTTCTTCCTCTTCTTCAAACTCATCTCTATTCTACACACAGTTGTTATCAGTCTTCCTGAATATACAGTAAGTTTCTGCAGAACAGAGCCTCCGTCTTACTATTTTATCCCACTCTCAGTGCCTAGCACACAGCAATGTTCCATAAATGCTTGTTGCCTTGAATATAGTTTAAAACTTATGTATATAAAAGGCTGAAAGAAAAATGGTGTCTGTGGCTGGTGGAATTGTTTTCTCCTTTTACTATGTGGGTTTTTCATTTTTTGCTTTCTGTTTTTAACTTTTTAAATAAAAGCAATATATAGTCTTATAGAAAATTTGGAAAGTATAATAAATTAACTTTTCAATATATATATGTATATATATATTTATTACAGTAATGAAGTAAGGAAACAGGCTGTTTTTTAAAATCAAATTTAACCTCACTCTCATGGCTAGATTTCCATAATAAAAAAGTTTCTATTTTCAGACCACTTGGTGATTTGTTATTTAAGTAATAATTATTTTTATATGCCTACCTAAAATAATGCCATTAATCAACAAAGAAAAGAAATAGTAAAATTGAAAAGATGACATAAATTAACTTGTCCATGTTAATTTCCAGCCTCTCAAAGGGTTCTTTACCTTGTTGCTTCTGGACTTCTCCAGATAATATAGAATACTTCCAGGTGCAAAACTTGCCTGATTTAATTTAGAAACCAAAATACACTTTAGTGTAGTGCTAAGCTTAAGAATGAGCTTCTTTGAGCTATGATGATCCTCCTTAATTTCAACACATCATTGTAAGTACTAGTTTAATTTCTGATGTTTTAGAGAACCTAGGCTTCAGTCAGCACTATTAACAATTAACGGTCAGATTTAGGATGGGATACTCTAATTTTAATAAAAGGTTTCACAGGAAAGGTCAGTGAACTCTATGGAATCAATTATTTATAAGCAGCCTTTGGTTTTCACTGAAATATTTATGAATGATAAAATTATTTTGACAAGGCAGAGTTCAATATGGAGGCCATTTCTGACAACATGACATGATTTTATAAAAATTCCTGGGTGCAATTAAAGTCAGGCAAAAAGCTAAGTCAGAGAAAATGGGTAATTTGATTTTAAACTTGCCAAACGACAACTGTCATTTGATGTGAACCTCCACATGATCGTATATGCAGTAGGATCACAGGACCAGACCAACAGACGTAGCCAAGAATGAAGCTTGAAATAGAAATACGAGAAATAAAATCATGCTCCAACGTCTTAGCAAGTATGTGGTTCAGTGTTTCTACAGTATTAGAATGTCATTCAAACAAACATCTGGTTATAGACATGAAGAATCAGTTCAATGTTATTTTTTTTAATACAGAATTGCCCATCTCTCCCCCAATCAAATTGACACAATCAAAACCTACTGCATAGTGTTATTCAACACAACTGTAGCAGAGATCATAGATGGTTAAATTAAGAATGTGCACCTGATGGGCATGGGGAATTGGGGTCATCACCTTGGGGATCACTGGAAGAAAGAAGTTCCTTTCAAGTTCCTTTATACAACATATGTAGAAAATTAGCAATTAGCCCATATACCCTGGCAACATCACCAAACAAAAAGATGGGTCTCTTTTTCCATGCAGCCTCAGTCTGGAGGATTTTGATGCTCATTTTAACCTAATTTCACATGCATACCCTTGGAATCCAGGAGGAAAAGCAAGCCACTCTTCAACGGGGTGAGCTCACAGTGTAATTTGCCGCTGACTCTTAAACAGCCCATACCTCCACAAACCCCGTAGTAGGTCAAATCTACAAGGCCTTACTGTTCGACAGGAGCTACATTTATTTGGAGAACAGAATACAGTAGGGTGAAATGAATTAACCAACCTTAAAAGCAGGTAAGCCTTGGTGTATTTCTTTCTGTATCCTCCCATAATACAAAACGTATCTATATAATTTGGACTCAGTTAAAACTTTCTGGAGCAAGTCAGAACTTGTTGGAACTTGTTTAAACTTGTTTAAACATAAGACTCCTCCTTGAGTATACGGAAGGTTGGGCAAAACAAAAATAGTTTTTTTGGATTTGATACATAGATTTGAAATGTCAGTAAACTCACATTAATTTAGAATAATTAGAAGTCAAATATCCAAAATATAGAAATGTTAACATTATTTTATGGCAAGCATGTAAATACACATAATGTATTATATAATTAAACTAGTTCCAAAGGAAGGCTGTGAAACACTCTATTTATAACATTAATGAAATTTTAACATTAATCAAATGCCGGTGAGTGTTGTTCAAGTGGTTTTAGAATACATGAAAACAATTAATTTCCTTGACATTTTGAGGATGATGTTTAACTTGTCTTTATTAGAAATCTGCTTAAGGAATAATTATTTTCTACAGATGCAACAGGACTTCCAACTATTAGACCCTATTCAAATAATTGCAGATTTCAAATTAGTGAAACTAGAATTTATTAGAATATATATTACATCTTCAAGATGATTTGTTTCTGGAGGAATATAGCTGAAATTCCATCAAGATAATTACTAATATAAGAGTTAAGTCTCTGAATCTGTGAAAAATGAGTTTAAAAAGGTGGGTGCCTGGAATCCAGAAAAATGGCGCTCTAGGCAGAAGCACCACGCGGTCCCTCCACAGCAAAGATCCGAAAAACTAAGCC
>NW_004444045.1:6660957-6670007 GCF_000243295.1 Trichechus manatus latirostris | reverse complement strand
AACAAACCTGATTAAGAAAATGTTCTGCATCCTACTTTGGTGAGTGGCGTCTGGGGTCTTAAAAGCTTGCAAGCGGCCATCTAAGATGCATCAATTGATCCCAACCACTTGGAGTGAAGGAGAACGAAGAACACCAAAGACACAAGGAAAGTATTGGCCCAAGAGACAGAATGGGCCACATAAACCAGAGACTTCATCAGCCTGAGACCGGGGGAGCCGGATGGTGCCCGGCTGCCACCAGTGGGCGTCCTGACAGGGAGCACAGCAGAGGGTCCCTGGTGGAGCAGTGGAGCGGTGGGATGCAGCACTCGGATGCTGGTGAGAGGACCAGACTTGGCCGTCTGGCTGGGACTGGGGGCGCCCCGGAAAGCGTGGCCCCTGGTCTCTCTGTCACCCCAGAGCTGGGACGGTTTCCGGGGCCGACTCTTCAAACAGGGATTGGACTGGACTGTGGGACATGGGGTGGTGCTCGTAAAGAGTGTGCCTCTTGGACAGGTGGATATAGGAGATCAGGGGGGCGGCTTCTGTCCAGAGGTGAGAGGGGAGGGTGGAGAGAGTTGGGAGCTGGTTGGGTGTTCGTGGGGAGTTGGGGGCGGAGGGGAGGGGTGTGCTGTCGCAGAATGGGGTGGGCGGTTGGGGTCTCATAGCAAAGTATGTTGAGAGGGAGAGAGAAGTTTCTGTATGGGAGACTAACTTGGAGTGTGGACTTCATTTGATTGCATCAATGGAAAAAAAAGAAATCTCTAGGTGTCCCCATTCCTTGAGGTATAAATTTTGAATTCCTGAACAGTAAGTTGGCATAAGCTGAGCAACATATTTATACAGCATATAGTAAAATGAAAAAAATTGCACTTGTTCCTGTGGTTTTTCTTTGTCTTAATATTCTCATCTGTTGAAAGGGAATACCTACACTACCTGCCTTTCAAAACGATTGGGAACATTAATTAAAAATATGGAAGTGAAAATGCTCTGTAAAGTGTAAAACTCTAAACACATGCAGGTTGTCATTATAATTATTCTTTAAAGCCTGTTGGTTTCTTTGCTCAGCAAAGTTCAGGTAGAACCAGGTTTTTCAGGTGACACACTTCCTTGCATTGGCCCTTAATTTCTGTTCTCCCACCGAGGTAAATAAACTAAAGCCAGACACATTTAGCCCCTTGCTGTGAAAGCCATTATTATTCTTTTGTATAATTATTGTGCTTACAGATTTTATAATTCTTCCTTTGCATTTGACATTTTACTTGGTGCTCTGTATCCAATTATTGTGCAAATCAATTCAATTTAATCTCACCATCAGCCTCTTGAAACAACAGTTTCAAAACAGCAGTCTTCAAAGTCTCTCTCCCTCCCTGCTTCTCTTGCTCTTCACTTGATATTTCCAACATTCCTATGTCCTCTTTGGAGACCACTACATAAAAGAAATGATGCAAAAGGCCATAAGAAAACGTTCCAAGATGCTTGTCAACCTAATTTTCTGAGTCTCGTCCAAGAGTCACATTTATAAAATGTACTCTAACGAGAGCTCAGTTACCTATTACAGTGCATTAAACTTAATCCTCTGTGGACTTTTCTATTAGACTGAACTCCAATTTGATTAGGCGGAGGAGATCCCAAGACATTAACGCTGTGTAAAATGGATGGCCGTATACACATATGCACACAAAAAATCTTGCAGAGAGAATTCTAGTAAAGGTTTCTCAAGGTTTTTACTTCCTGCACTCATGTGGCAGGTGATTTTGCTGTGTTTTATTTTTTCCATACCCAAGAAAAAAGATGGAGTAGAGGAAGTACAGGAAGAAAGGAAGACAAACAAGAAAAGAAATAAGGAAGCAAAGAAAATGACCAGTAAGTAAATGTTGAAAATCAAATAATTCACTAAAATAAAGTAATTCAAATGAGTGAGATATATAAAACCCGTTGTCGTCAAGTCAATTCTGACTCATAGCGACCCTCTAGGACAGAGTAGAACTGCCCCATAGGGTTTCCGAGGAGCGCCTGGTAGATCCGAACTGCTGACCTTTTGGTTTGCAGCCAAAAGATTTATATATATATGTATATATATACATATCTTGCAAGGTCATTGCTAACTCATCTCTGTTTCCCACACAGAGGATCAAGTAAGTAGTCATTCATTTCCTGGGTTCACTCTAACTCTGATTTTCAGTCCTACTGATGAGAGAGTTTCCCTTGCCACAGTTGAAAAATAATGATAATAAAGTATTGTTGTTAACCCACATATTTATGCATTAGCATGAGCCAAACCCTGCTTTTCCATCAAGGCTCGGAGTAGCTCTTCCAGGTCTAAAATTTATTGAAAGGCAAACACATAGCCTTTCCTTCCTTTCATTCTCTATGCAGAGTTGTTTGTAGCAAGGCCAGAACCATCAATGTGATGTACGTCTAGACTCGCTAATATTCACGTCTCTGGTTGCTGTTGACAATTCACATTGCGATGTAAGGTAATTACAAAACCTGACTTGTGTTAAGAGCTTCGACAGAGGACATGAAGTATAATTTTCAAAAGAAGGAAGGAGTCAAGACCTTCTTTGTTATTTCAAAAAGACCTTAGGAGGTGCATTTTAAAAATATATATTATTAAATTTTTTTCTTTGCATTTTGATGAGATGTTAATGATCAGTCAGGAAAAGTATGTTTCTTTCCCTAAAAGATTATCAAGTTATTTTAGTTTATTACTCACCTGAATGACACTACCAACAAAAGGAACCGAAATCAGTGAACAAAGGCACGGAAGGGAACGCTGACTGAGTTGCATTATAAAATATAATCTACATCACAACAGGAATACATTAATTTAGAAGAAAATTAGCGAGGTTCTGTTAACAGAATAATGAATAGTTGCAAAGGTTTACCATATCAAAAACCTCTAACTGCGTTCATTAATTCTGAAACCCAATATTATTGTGGGAAAACGAAATGTGAACAAAGCAATCATCTCTCTCGTATTCTCAGAAGCCTGCACAAATGCTTGCTATCCATTACCTTTACCTCAGAACGTCCCATCTTAATTACTCTGGCAACATAATGAATACAACAGCCTCTGAAGATGAAGAGGAAATGCATTGATTTACAATGTGATTTTTAAGGGTTGTGTGGTGAGAGGTTGGGAAGAATACAAGAGACGTTGTAGGTCAAGATAGTGTTATAGAGAAAAACAAGTACTATAACTGAAGAATTCCCACCATATAGTGTAGATTTATATCTGGCATACCCCAAATATGGACCAACATTCAGACTGTCAGAGAAGAACTGAACTTATATAATTCAGTGAGAAAACTAAATCAGTCAGATTGGTAATTTGGGAACATGCATACTCAATGTCCAGATGTGCGACTGACATTTTCCCTTCACTAACTGGTGGTTTTGGCAGTATCAGACTCAATATTGATGTGGGGAAATAAGTTGCTCTGTAGCAATTTTTCATTTTTAATAATATTAGTTCAAATTTCTCTAGTGCCTTTTATTCCATTAGCTCAGAGAACTTTTCAAACCGCTAATGAATTACACTTGCTGACATTCCAGAAAGGCAGAAAGCATCCCATCCATTTTCAGAGCAAAATGCTTCACTGCTAACAGTACCAGACATTAGAGAGTAACCACAATTTTTAGAAAAATGTTTTATCATTTTCTCACGTCCCATTCTATCTCCTGCTTCATAGGTAAATCTGAGGCATTAAGAGGTTTAATAAGATCATCCGAAAAAGGGAAAGGTCAGACCTTCAATCCCCACTATTTTTTTGTCCCACATCGTAAATTATCCATAGGAGATAGATCCACATAGAGTTTCTAGAGTCTCAGTGGGAGGACAAAGAACACAGCAAAATGCCCCAACTCCACACTCTTATCACTAGGCATCTCCATTATCCTTTCTGTATTCATGAGCCTGAAACATAAAGCATCAAAGCGAACAGGTTAGATGACAAAAGTTATTTCCCAAAACTGAGTGAATCATTGACAACATCATCCATTATACTGTGAGAGAGAAAGCAATTGCCAAAAGAGGGCAACATTAATTTCAGTTCCATTTAAATTCCAAGTCACTTCTTTATCGAAATCTATCCTGAGTGAGTCCTTTTGGGTTTATAAACAAAACAAATGAGATGAGAGCAACTGAATGAGCTCATTTGTTCCTACTTTAAACAAGAGACTATGATAAATTCTAAGGTTATCATTTCAGGAATTTTTGTTTTGTAAAACTTTTCATCAAGGCTAAAGGGTGACTTTTATCTGTTCTGTGCCTACTGTACTGAACATGTAAAAAACATAAAATAACCATTATACTGTCACCTGGAATTTACCTCCTACAATTACTTCATTTAGATCCTTAATTGCATATTTCCATCACTAGGAAATTAGACACTTTGTTCTTTTTAAAGCGCATCGTTCTTCTTTTTCCCTCTTGGCCAAAAGGAACTGGAAGTGTCCTTATGACTCAAACGACACAATTATGGTTCTACAAACATAAGAGTTCCACAGGTGAGAGTAAGGTGCAGGAGCACTTTATATTAACCTCAGAGGTCATGGTATTCTGCTTTGTATGAAGTGGAGCAGAAGAGAAGATGAGCAAGCAGACTCAGAACTTTGTATAGTACCCTTGTTGTTGTTGTTAGGTGCCGTCAAGTCGGTTCCAACTCCTAGAGCCCCTATGTACAACAGAAGGAAACACTGCCTGGTCCTGCGCCATCCTCACAGTCGTTGTTATGCTTGAGCCCGTTGCTGTAGCCACTGTGTCAATCCATCTCATTGAGGGTTTTCCTCTTTTTCGCTGACCCTCTACTTTACCGAGCATGATGTCCTCCAGGGACTGATTACTGTAGGAATATACTATAAAATCTCAAATTATCAGATATATCCATAGTCATATGGAAGTTCAAGCATACTTTAAGGTTGAGTATAAATCCTATAAAAATTATAAGTACTGTCTTAGCTACGTAGGGCTGCCACCAAAAAAAAAAAAAAAAAAAAAAAACCACATATGGGTGGTTTTAAAGAACAGGAATCTATTTTCTCACAGTTTTGGAAAGTAAAAGTCCAAATCAGCTTCTCAGCTGTGTCAATTCCTTCTGCAGCCCTCTCGCCTAGCTACCGGTGTCTGCCAGAGATCTTTGGCATTCTTTTGCTGGTAGAGAGGTGGCTTTTATTGTCCACTATGTGTGTTTGTATGTGTGTTCATTTCTATTCTGCTCTTTTTGTATGGCATCACTCAGAAATGATTAGGTTCAGGACCCACCCTGCTCCCCATGTGGCCTCATTAACATAACAAAAGAAAAACTCTATTTCCAAACAGGTCATACTTATCAGTACAGGGAGTAGGACGTACTCATATCTTTTTGGGGACACAATTTAATCCATAATTCTCCACCCTTTGGCTCCCCACAACTCATGTTCTTCTAACATGCAAGATACATTCACCCTATCACAGGTACCATAACTGCTCTCTGTTTGTACAGATAAAGAAGCTGCCTATAGCCCGTCTAGATGTGTATAGCAGTGTGTTTCTAAAATACACACTAGAAAGCAGAACAAGGGGGGAATAAACAGTTTCCTAAGCTTCCACATAAAGCTGTAGTTACTCCCCACCAACACCAGATGGCTTTCCACAGCCAAGTGTTCACTTTGTTTTATTCCCCACCTTAAGGAAAAGTGATAAATACTCAGAATGTTGTGAACAACACTAAATATAAATGTGTTGTAAGCACTTTTAGATGAGTATATCATCCAAATTTAAAGCTATAGAAAAGCAGACACCCCCTTTACAAGTCTTCTAAAGAGCTCAATGTGTTAAATTAGTGATATACTTCTATTAAGTTTTTGGTATTCACAGTAATTTCCATTGGAAATGGAAAAATAGAATTTAGTAGTTCTACTTTACCATTAGTGATCAGTGAGGTACATAAAAAAATTAAGTCCGTAGCTAGAAGCATCCAGTGAAAGAAAAAGGCCAAGAATTTGGGGCAAGAGGAATCACTTGGATCTTAGAAACTTAGGCAGAAATTGGCTAAAATGCATAATAATAAAGTCACCAATATATCATTTCCTATCTTTGAAATTATCTTTCAAAGCAAGATCCATATCATGCCTCAAGCAAAACATGTTAAGATCTTAGAATAAAACATGCCTTATAATTTTGATTCTTATACTGTTATCCCCTCCCTTTGCTTTTTGTTCTTTAGATGTTACTAACTCTAGAATATATGGAAGGAGCTCTGGTGGCGCAATGATGAAGAACTCGGCTGATAACTGAAAGGCTGGGTGTTTGAAACCACCCAATAGCTGAGCAGGAGAAAGACATAGCGATCTGCTTCCATAAAGATTCCAAAAAAAATCCAAATCCATTGCTGTCGAGTTGATTCCAACTCATAGCGACCCTATAGGGCAGAGTAGAACTGCCCCATAGGGTTTCCAAGGAGTGCCTGGTGGATTTGAACTGCCGATCTTTTGGTTAGTAGCTGTAGCTCTTAACCACGACACCATTAGGGTTTCCCCACAAAGATTACAGCCTAGGAGACCCGACGGAGCAGTTCTACTCTGTCACATAGGGTCACTATGAAACAGAATTGACCTGATGGCACCTAACAACAACAAAAGATATGCCCTGGTGATGCTTTGCTCAAGACTTTGTGAGCACGAGGAACTGCGATATTCCTGTTGCTATGTCACTCACACTCACCATGAATAATTAGAACATATTAAGGCAGAAACCAAATGGATTCTCCTGGAAAGGTTTCTATTTATGCTACAGAAGAAGTAAAATACATCTTCAAATAATCCACTTGACACATGATTCTTGTTCAAGGGCATGTGTTAGGTTTCCCCTGTATGCTTTTCATGCCTGTATTTAGCAGTTAAAATGATGTCACTAACAGCTTTCTGTCACTAACAAAGATTATTGCTTTTAGCTTGGGTGATGTGTGTTACTTTAAAGATGGGTGAATTGCCCAAAAGGTAGAAAAAAAATAGAACTTGGTGGATTTAGTCCGTGCTCTATGTGTAAATTTTGTATCTTTACAAAAATTGCCTTTCAGCTGGCAGTAGCAGAGACCTCCTGTTCCTCAGGTTCATCTGCTTAGCATAGCGCCAAACATACCTTAGGTGCCTACTCTGTTGAGTGCTTCTGAATGGCACGGGCCATATCTTTACTGTGTCTCTATCTTCCACAAGGCCTAGAACAGTGGTTCAAACTGGGATCAGTGAATATGGGTGAGTGACTATATTGGGTGTGTTAAATGAATTTGTGTTGACTTTCTGCAATAAACCAAGAAAAAAATCTTTTTCTTCTAGGTGCTTGACACGGTTTGAAGCACTCTGAAAGTGCCCTACAAGAAGCAGTACATGATGTGTGCATAAAATTTCACCAGTTGACAGAGACAGGAGTCATTCCCCCTATCAAAGGCTCTGGGTTCCAGCCTGAAATCAGAATACCATGGCCAAATATAGGATTTGCTCTGGCCTAATAGCCTGTGGGAAACCCTAGTGGTGTAGTGGTTAAGAGCTATGGCTGCTAACTAAAAGGTTGGCAGTTCAAATCCACCAGGGCCTCCTTGGCAGTACTATTCTGTCTTGTAAGTTCTCTATAAGTCAGAATCGACTCGATGGCAATGGATTTTTTTGGTAATAGCATGTGGGTTCCTGGAACAATTAAATTCCTCATGCAAAAGAATGAAGTTGGACCCATACCTCATATCGTATATGAAAATTACCTCAAAAAGAATCAATGACCTAAATATAAGAGTTAAAACCATAAAACTCTTAGAAGAAAATAGAGGGTAAAATCTTCAGGATCTTGTTTTTGCCAATGGATTCTTAGACGTGACATCAAAAGCTAGAGTAACAAAAGATAAAACAGATAAATTGGACTTTATCAAAATTAAAAGCTTTATGCATCAAAGGACATTATTAAGAAAATGAAAAGACAACTTACAGAATGGGAGAAAATATTTTGAAACCTTATATCTAGTAAGGGTTTAGTAGTCGGAAAAAATAAAGAACTCTCAAGACTCAACCACCGAAAGACAAACAACTCAGTAAAAAAATTAAAAAAGGGAAAATGACTTAAAAAGATATTTTACCAAAGAAGATACACAAATGGCCAATAAGCACATGAAAAGATGCTCAACATCATTCCCACTGCCTTTGAGTCGATTCCTACTCATGGTGACCCCATAGGGTTTTCAAGGCTGTAAATCTTTACGGAAGCAGACTGCCACATCTTTCTCCTGTGGGGCCCCTGGTGGTTTTGAACTGTCAACCTTTTGTTTAGCAGTTAAGCGCTTTAACCATTGCACCACCAGGGCTCCTGAACATCATTAGTCGTTAGGAAAATGCAAATCAAAACCTTAATGAGATAATACTAGAACATGTAAGTAACAAGCATTGACAAAAATGTGAAGAAATTAGAATCCTGGTACATTGCTGGTCATGTAAAATGGTGCAGCCACTATAGAGAACAGTTTGGAGGTTCTGCAAAAGGTTAAACAATTCAACTCTTTCAATTCAGTCCCAAAAGAACTGAAAGCAGGGACTTCAATGTCCATTGCAGATATCAGTGTTCATTGCGGCGTTATTCATAACAGCCAAAACGTGGAAACAATCAAAGTCTCCATTGAATGGATGATCAAAATATGGTATGTACATGCAAAGGAATACTTTTCAGCCATAAAAAGGAATGGAATTCTAATATATTTTACAACTTAGATGAATCTTGAAAAGATTATGCTGAGTGATATAAGTCGGTGAGAAAAGGACAAATATTGTATGATCCCACTTATATGAAATATCTAGAATAGGCAAATGCATAGAGACCAAAGTAGATTAGTAGTTACCAGGGGCTGGGGGTGAGCAATGGAGCGTTATTGCTTAATGGGTACAGAGTTTCTGTTTCGAGTGATGAAAAAGTTTTGGAAATAGATAGTGATGATGGTTGCACAATATTGTAAATGTAGTTAATGCCACTGAATTGTACACTTAAAAAAGGTTAAAATGGCAACTTTTTAATTATTAAAAAAAAAAAAAAGTACTTGGGACCTGGTTAA
>NW_004444045.1:6659049-6660425 GCF_000243295.1 Trichechus manatus latirostris | reverse complement strand
GGTTAAGAGCTACAGCTGCTAACCAAAATGTCGGCAGTTCGAATCCACCAGGTGCTCCTTGGAAACACCATGGGGCAGTTCTACTCTGTCCTATAGGGTGGCTATGAGTCAGAGTCAACTCGAAGGCCACAGGTTTATCTAAGTTTATCTTTAACATGTGGTTTTGGCCTATAGCTCAAAGGAAGAAAGGCCACATACACCTTTATGTTTGATTTAAGACCCATGGACCTGGATTTGAATTCCAGCTCTGTAATCTAGACATTTTGTAATCCTCGGCAATTTTAACTTTGCTAAGAGTCAGTTTTTGTAAAATAGAGTTACTAGTTTATAGAGTTTGGTTTTAGTGTTAGGTTTGGGGCTATGGTGAGAATTTACATAACGTGATAAGCAAATGAGATTTAACATATAGATGGTTTTGTATCATGCATAGGACATAGTAAGGGTTGGTTTTTTTCTTCCTATAATCCCAGATAAATGAGGGCTCCAACTACTCTTTCCCACATTTTGAGCCACATTTGTTTACAAGGGCCCAACATCTAATACAAGAAATAATTTTTATTCATTCTAGTTAGTATCTCATTTTAAAAAATAATAAAGGAAATCACCTGATTAGCAGGTGATCAAAGTTCAAACATTTTTCAATTTCTTCACCAAGAATTCATTTTGTAAAAAGCATCACAAAAGACCGCCCCTTCCTCTCCTTTCTTCCCTTTCTTCTTTTTCCCTCATTTTTTCCTTCCTTACTGCCTTTTCTCCTTTCTTTCCTTCTAGCTTTTTTTTTTTGAGCAAAAGTCACTCCCTGATTCTCTATCACCTCGCAGTTGCTCCATTGTCTCTCTCACATTCAAAATAAAAATAAATAAACTCTCCTTAAGCTTTTTAAAGTGAAACAAAAACATGTGAATATACACAAGCGCATGAATGTTTTCCTGAGAAGTGGAATTACTGAGCCAAAGGGTCTATGTTTCTTAAATTAGTCAATGCCAAATTGTTTTTCAAGAGTAACTGTTGTTAACAATTCTTACTCCCACAATGTATGAAAATTCTGTTTTTGTTGGTTCAAGCCAGCTAGGATAGCATTGTTCAACGTGTTAATTTTTGCCAATCTGGTGGGTGTATAATGGTGTCTAATGGTTTAATTTGTATTGCCCTGATTACTAAGAGTTGGAGCTCCTTTTTAAATACTTATTAACCATTGGATTTCCTCTTTCCCAACACGCTTTTTAAAATCTTCTGGCCATTCTTCTACAGGATGATAGGAATTTTGTTTTTAAATTCTTGATACAAGCCCTTTGAGGGTTCTATGTGTGTGGCAAATGTCTTTTTCAAACTGTGTGGCTTGTCTTTTCACTCTCTTTATGGTGTCTTTTTTATGA
>NW_004444045.1:6646194-6647306 GCF_000243295.1 Trichechus manatus latirostris | reverse complement strand
GAACTGACACCTCATCAAAGAAGATATAGAGATGGCAAATCAGCATATGAAAAGTGTTCAACAGCATATGCCATTAGGGAATTGAAAATTAAAACAACAATAAAATAACACTGCATACTTATTATTGCTGGTAGATATCATCAAGTTAGGTATTTGTCAATTTGCCTTACTGTGGGGGCTTTCGTGTTGTTGTGATGCTGGAAGCTATGCCACTGGTTTTCAGATACCAGCTGGGTCGCCCATGGCGGACAGGTTTCAGCTAAGCTGCCAAACTAAGACAGACTAGGAAAAAGGACCCGGAAGTTTACTTCTGAAAAGAATTAGCCTGTGAAAACCTTATGAATAGCAGTGGAACATTGTCTGATGTAGTGCCTGAAGACGAGCCCCCAAGTTGGAAGGCATTCAAAAGACTACTGGGCAAGAGCTGCCTCCGCAAAGTAGAGTCGACCTTAGTGACGTGGATGGAGTCAAGCTTTCGGGACCTTCATCTGCTGAGGTGGCACAACTCAAAATGAGAAGAAACAGCTACAAACATCTATTCGTAATCGGAATGTGGAACGTACGAAGTATGAATCTAGAAAAATTGGAAACTGTCAAAAATGAAATGGAACACATAAACATCAATATCCTCGGCATTAATGAGCTGAAATGGACTGGTATTGGCCATTTTGAATCAGACAGTCATATGGCCTACTATGCCAGGAAGGACAACTTAAAGAAGAATGAAGTTGCATTTATCCTCAAAAAGAGTATTTCAAGATCTATCCTGAAGTACAATGAAGTACAGTGCTGTCAGTGATAGGATAATATTCAAATTTACGAACCAACCACTAAGTCCACA
Source organism: Trichechus manatus latirostris (assembly GCF_000243295.1). NCBI lineage: Eukaryota > Metazoa > Chordata > Mammalia > Sirenia > Trichechidae > Trichechus > Trichechus manatus. The sequence continues at coordinate 6,646,465 of NW_004444045.1, read as the reverse complement.
GATGAAGAAATTGAAGATTTTTACTAACTTCTGCAGTCTGAAATTGATCGAACATGGAATCAGGATGCAATGATAATAACTGGTGATTGGAATGGGAAAGTTGGAAACGAAGAAGGATCGGTAGATGGAAAATATGGCCTTGGAGATAGAAATGATGCCGGAGATGGCATTATAGAATTTTGCAAGACCAACAACTTCTTCATTGCAAATACATTTTTTCACCAACATAAACGGCGACTATACATATGGACCTTACCAGATGGAATACACA
>NW_004444045.1:6637656-6644078 GCF_000243295.1 Trichechus manatus latirostris | reverse complement strand
GTGAGCATGGTGCAAGACCAGGCAGTGTTTCATTCTATAGTACATAGGGTCGCTATGAGTCTGAACCGACTTGACGGCACTAATAACAACAACATCATCTAGCTGATTTCGACTCATAGCAACACATGCGATGGAATAGAACTACCCCATAGGGTTTTCTAGGCTGTAGTCTTTATGGGAACAGATAGCCAGGTCTTTCTCCCAAGAAGCCACTGGGTGAGTTTGAACCACCAGCAGTTTGGTTAGCTGCCAAGCCCTTAACCCTAACATCACCAAAGCTCTTAATATACTTATTAGAATGGCTGAAATCCAACATAATACCAAATACTGGTGAGAATGTGGAGCTAAGGGAACTCTCTTGCATCACTGGTAGAAATGCAAAATAGTACAGCTGCACTGGAAGATAGTTCGGCAGTTTATTACAAAGCTAATCATAATCTTATCCATGTTACAGCAATCCCACTCCTAGATATTTACCCAAATAAGTTTAAGATTTATGTCCACACAAAAACCTGTAAAACAATGTTCACAGCAGTTTTATTCATAATTGTCAAAAATTGGAAGCAATTAAGATGTCTTTCAATAAGTGAATGAATAAACTGTGTTACATTCATACAACGGAATATTATTCAGAAATTAAAAGCAATAAGCTATCAAGCCATTAAAAGAATAGAGGAACTTTAAATGCATATTGCTGTGAAAGAAGTTGGGCTGACAAAGTTACATACTGTGTGATTCCAAATATATGACATTCTGGAAAAGGCAAAACTGTAGAGACAGTAAAAAGATCAGTGGCTGCCAGGGGTTTAGGGGAATGTAGGAGGGAAGGCTGACAGACAAGTGTCGTAGTGTGGTGGCTTGCACGTTGCTGTGATACTGGAAGCTTTGCCACTGGTATTTCAAATACCAGCAGGATCACCCTTGGTGGACAGGTTACTGCTGAACTTCCAGAGTAAGATAGACAGGAAGACGGATCTGGCAGTCTACTTCTGAAAAAATTGGCCAGTAAAATCCTTATGACTGTCAGCAGAACATTGTCTGTTATAGTGCAGGAAGATGAGCCCCTTAGCTTGGAAGACACTGGAAAGATGACTGGGAAAGAACTGCCTCCTCAAAGTAGAGTCAACTTTAACGACGTGGATGGAATCAAGCTTTCAGGACCTTCATCTGCTGAAGTGGTAAGACTCAAAATGAGAAAAAAATGCTGTGAACAAACATTAATAATAGAAAAGTAGAATGTATGAAGTATAAATCTAGGAAACTTGAAAGTAGTCAAAAATGAAATGGAATGTGTAAACATGGATACCCTAGACATTAGTAAGCTGAAATGGACTGGTATTGATCATTTTGAATCAGACAATCATAAGGTCTACTATGCTTGGAATGAGAAATTGAAGAGGAAAGGCATAGAGTTCATCCTCAAAAAGAACATTTCAAGATCTATACTGAATTACAATGCTGTCAGTGATAGGATAATATCCATATGCCTACAAGGAAGATCGGTAAAAAGGGCTATTATTCAAATTTACATACCAAACAAAGAAGAAGAAATTGAAGATTTTTACAAACTTCTGCAGTATGAAATTGACAAACATGCAATGAACAAGTATTGATAATTACTGGCGATTGGAATGTGAAAGTTGGAAACATAGGAGTATTGGTAATTCTTTCGAGAAGACAAAAGTAAAATATTATAATGAAATGTGCAAAGATCTGGAGAGAGAAAACCAAAATGGAAGAACATGGTTGACATTTCTCATGCTGAAAGAACTGAAGAAAAAATTCAAGCCTTGAGTTGCAACATTGAAAGATTCTAGGGGGAAAATATTAAACGAAGCAAGAAAAGAAAACGGAAGGAATACACAGAGTCACTGTACCAAAAAGAATTGATCTACACACTCAACCATTTTGGGAGATAGCATATGATCAAGAACTGATTGTACTGAAGGAAGAGGTCTATGCTGCACTGAAGGCATTGGCGAAAAACAAGGCTCCAGGAACTGATGGAATATCAGTTGAGATGTTTCAACAAACAGGTGCAGTGCTGGAAGTGCTCACTTGTTTGTGCCAAGAAAATTGGAAAACAGCTACGTGGCCAACTGGGAGAGATCCATATTTGTGCCCATTCCAAAGAAAGGTGATCCAATAGAATGCAGAAATTATCGAACAATATCGTTAATATCATACACAAGTAAAATTTTGCTGAAGATCATTAAAAAGCAGTTGCAGCAGGACATCGACAGGAAACTGCCAGAAATCCACGTTGCATTCAGAAGAGGATGTGGAACAACGGATATCACTGCTGATGTCAGATGGATCCTGGCTGAAAGCAGAGAATACTAGAAAGATGTTTACCTGTAATTTTATTGACTATGCAAAGGCATTCAACTGTGTGGATCATAACAAATTATAGATAACATTGTGAAGAATGGGAATTCCAGAACACTTAATTGTGCTCATGAGCAACCTGTACTAGACCAAGAAACAGTCGTTCGAACAGAACAAGGGGATACTGCGTGGTTTAAAGTTAAGAAAGGTGAGTGTCAGGGTTGTATCCTTTCACTATACTTATCCAATCTGTATGCTGAACAAATAATCTGAGAAGCTGGACTATATGAAGAAGAACGCAGCATCAGGATTGGAGGAAGACTCATTAACAACCTGTGATATGCAGATGACACAACCTTGCTCGCTGAAAGTGAAGAGGACTTGAAGCACTTGCTGATGAAGATCAAAGACCACAGCCTTCAGTTTGGATTACACCTCAACATAAAGAAAACAAAAATTCTCATAACTGGACTGATAAACAACACTGTGATAAATGGAGAAAATACCGAAGTTGTAAAGGATTTCATTTTACTTGGATCCACAGTCCATACCCGTGGAAGCAGCAGTCAGGAAATCAAAGGACACATTGTATTAGGCAAATATGCTGCAAAATACCTGAAAAAATGTTGAAAAGCAAAGATATTACTTTAAGGACTAAAGTGCACCGGACTCAAGGCATGGTGTTTTCAATCACCTCATATGCATGTGAAAGCTGGACAATGAATAAGGAAGACCAAAGAAGAATTGATGCCTTTGAATTATGGTGTTGGCAAAGAAAATTGAATATACCATGGACTGCCAGAAGAATGAACATATCTGTCTTGGAAAAACTGCCAGAATGCTTCTTAGAAGCAAGGATGGCAAGACTACATCTCACATACTTTTGACATGCTATTAGTCAGGACCAGTCCCTGGAGAAGGACATCATGCTTGGTAAAGTAGAGAGTCAGTGAAAAAGAGGAAGGTCCTTAACAAGATGAACGGACATAGTGGCTGCAACAATGCGCTCGGGCATAATGATTGTGAGGATGGCACAGGACTGGGCAATGTTTCATTCTTTGGTACACAGGGTCACTGTGATTCAGAACTGACTCAACAGAACCTAACAACGACCACAGGAAGAAAGAGATGAGCAGGTAGAACTCAAGATATATTTAGAGCAGTGAAACTATTCTTTGTGATACTGTATTGGTGGATACATGACATTATGCATTTATCAGAAACTGTAAGCTGAACACAAAGAATGAATCCTAATGTAAATAATGGACTTTGGATAATAATAATGTATTATTATATAAAAATGTACCATACTGTCTTCATTATCTAGTGCTGCTAAAGCAGAAACACCACAGGTGGATGGCTTCAACAGACAGACATTTCTTCTCTCACAGTCTAGTAGGCTAGAAGCCCAAATTCAGGGCACCAGCTCCCAGGGAGGGCTTTCTCTCTGTGGCAGCTCTGGAGGAAGGTTCTTGTCATGAGTTTTCCCATGGTCTAGGAGCTTCTCGGCACAGGGACCCTGAGTCCAAAGGAGAGGCTCTGCTCCTGGCACTACTTTCTTGGTGGAAGGAAGTCCTGCTATTTTTCTGCTCGCCTCTCTTTTATATCTCAAAAATTGACTCAAGACACAGTCTAATCTTGTAGATTGAGTCCTGCCTCGTTAACATAACTGCCTCTAATCCTGCCTGATTAACATCATAGAAGTAGGATTTACAACACAGGAAAGTGACATCAGATGACAAAATAGGGACAATCACACAATCCTGGGAATCATGGCCTAGCCAAGTTCACACACATTTTGGGGGACACAATTCAATCCACAACACACACTAATGCAAAAAGTTAATAAGAAACACTGCACGCAGGGCTGGCAGATGGGGTATTGGGAACGTGTTCCATCTTCTGTATGATTTTTCTGTAAACCTGAAAATACTCTAAACAGTAAGTCTATTAATTAAAAAATAAAAGCCTGCATCCCTCCAAATTTCACACTATTGCCAACACATTCTCTCTCAATAACTTTTTGCCCCAAGTAAGGTTAAAAAAAGTAACAGAGAGGAAATGAAGCTTAAAATGCTATTTTTTCTTCTAAAAAAAAAAAACACAGCTGATCCAATCCATCTACTGTCTTGAGGTTGGGAGATTGGGCAAATGAAAATTTGGGCGATAAGAGCAAACCTTGTAACTGTTCTAATTGGAATGTTTTTAAAAGTGGAAGAATACTCTAGTAAATATTAAAGTGGGACAACAGATAGGAACATAGGAAAATTAGGGCATATGATTGCCTGAACTATAAACCAAAATAATAAATAAAAGCTTACAGAAAACAGAACTTAGGGGGAACTAAATCAAGCAATATCCAATTTAAGCTTCTGGCATGATGTTTACTTTCTTTGCTCCAATTCCGTCTCTAAGAAACTGTTTCCACTGCTGTTCCACGTACAAAGTGCATCTGAATTGCTTTTATAAAGTGTAACTCCTCTTATAAGATTTAAGTTGGGGATGTTTTCGCTTTTTTGTTCCAGCAAATCTTGTTTATCTGCCTTTCCCGTCTTCCCAGCCTCATTCTCCAGGCCAAGCTTTTAGGGAGGGGAAGTTCCAGAGGAGCAATATGATGAAAAGAGCTTTACCTGCTAAAACTGCGGGGAGCAATGCATCATGGATTTAAAAGAGATTTTAGGAGTTGTGTGTTTGTGCTGGTTTTCCTTCAGTGCCCTCTAGGGAAAACTCTCTGGGAAGAAAATTGGCACTTGAGCCTGACAGGATAGTGGGAAGATCCTTGCCTAACTTTATAGACTCTGTTGAACTATTTTAGGGCTTTAAGGAGAGAGCCAGGCTCCCCTGTCAGGAGATACAGGTGTGATTCTGAGAAGGAAGATAAAACTCTTTTTCTGTGAATTCCTCACTGATTGTGTAAGTGAAGTGAAAGCTTTGGGCCACTTGGCTCCTGAGGAAGTGGGAGGGGCCTGCAGGGGAATGCAATCCCCCTTTGTCTCTTCCAGGGAGCGTGTTGTTAGTGTAGTTATAGTGGTTAGTTGCATGGAGTCAGTTCTGATTCATGGCGTCCCCGTGTGCAGAGTGGAACTGTGCTCTGTAGAGTTTTCAAGGCTGTGAACTTTTGGAAGCAGATCACCAGACCTGTCTTCCGAGGCACCGCTAGGTAGGTTTGAACCACCAACCGTTTGGTTTGTACCTTGTCGGTTTTGCACCAGCCATCTGGTATCTGGGAAAATGGGGAGGGGATGAATAGGAATGCTATCCCCTGCTGTCTGACTTCCTGGGAATGCTGGGGAAAAGCCAAGATAGAGGTGACCAAGGCAAGTCTCAATCGGACTGTCCCTGGTGGACATTCTCCATGGAGGAGAGGTGCGTGCCCCAAAGGCAGAGACTGGTGTGGTCTCTCCGGCCATTTTCACTCTTGCAGACTGCAGTGGCATCTTGTATTCACACCAGGTTGGACGGCAGAGATGGGATGTGTTGATTGGAACAGTCCGAGCTGTTCTGTTGTTCAGCGGGGGTGGAAAAACAAACTAACGGCTCTGACCAAGCACGCCTGCCTCTCCATATGCTGCTTCCCTGCTACTCAGCTTCTGATGGATGAGAGAAGGTGGTTAGAGGGGAGAAGGAGGTGGCGGGGAGAGCTTCAGGTGCTCCAAATTAGGGATAATTCAGTATATTAGCCTAATGAAGTCAAAAAGTTAATTTGTAGCTGCCAGCTGTTGAAAGCAAAGTTATAAAGCTCCACAGGCCTCCAACAGCCTAGTGGGGGAACCGCTGAGGCAGAGCGAAACACGCAGAGGACTTTGAATAAACACAACCAACGGTGTCAGTGGAGAAAAACTTGGCAGTGGCCAGGTGGCCTCATGGACGATGAGATAGCGGAAATAATGGCTGGAGGTGGTCAGGTGTCCAACGGGGAGAGAAAGGAATATTTCTTTGCTCTGGCGCTGGATCTAATCCCTGGCTTACAGCGTGCTCTCGTCAGTTGGTGCCAGGCTTCGAGGCCCGTGTTACTACATGGATAACACAGTTAGTGTCAGTTCTTGGTTTCCAGCCTCCCCTGGCAATTTATATTCAGCTCCATTATCCTCCCT
>NW_004444045.1:6631373-6637404 GCF_000243295.1 Trichechus manatus latirostris | reverse complement strand
GCTTGCTGGGCATCAGAGTAGACACCCACCTTAAGGTAATTAGCAACATAACTTCTGACCCTAGGGAAAATGCAAGTGGGCTGGGCAGGTAGTAAGTCCACTATACTTCAAAAAGAGTACAGGGTATTAAAAAAAAAACAAAAAAAAAACCCTGCTTTATCTGTGGAGATTTATTTTGAATCCACAAATAGAACTCCTTTCAACTCCTTCACAACTTTTAGTAGATACCAGTAATATAGCATGTCTCATACTGTACTGGGTGGAGCCCTGGGGGTGCAGTGGTTAAGAGCTGGGCTGCTAACCAAAAGGTCAGCAGTTCAAATCCACCCGCCGCTCCTTGGAAATCTTATGGGGCAGTTCTACTCTATCCTTTAGGGTTACCGTGAGCCAGAATTGACTCGAGGGCAATGGGTTTGGTTTGGTTTGGTTTTATACTAGGCTATGTTCACGTACCTATGCATGTTCTTCTCCAGTATACTACTATTTCCTCCGGGGAGTTCCAGGTACCTGGAAGAAAAAGATAGGTCTGAATGAATATCCATTGAATGAATTAAAAGCTACTCTTTAGATGGAAACATCACAGTCCACCCTAGTTCTTATTTTACTGTGGTCGAATAGGGAAAGCTCTTCACAGCATGTGCTAGAACGCTTAATCACCGGCAGACTATTTTTTATTTTTAATTATCTTATGTAGTCCTCTGCCCTGAACACTGCTCAAGTGTGTGTACAACCAGTTTGAATGTATACTTAACTGGCCTGCTGTCTCTGGACTGAGTTTGGATCTTAACCTTAGAAAACAAAAGCATTTCTATTAAGTCAGGGACTGGTCATATGCAAAAAGATTATCCCCCTGCTTGTTGGGAAGTTATATAATGCTGTGGTTGTAAAATTAGGTCTTAATATCTGGCTGGTGATTAAGTCTACAATCATCTACTCTGCAGAGTGGTTTAGGGACCCGGTAGAGGAACTGTTTAGGCTCTTTAGGCTTTTCCCCTGGGGCTGGAGGCGCCATCAGCTGCTCTGTTTGTAAGGGCAACTAAGAGATTAGTAACACTTAGATCTGGCCAGGCACTTGACATGGATCAGTTCATTAAGTCCTCCCCACAATTCCACGATGTTGATTTTCTCGTGTGAGCAATGGGAACGATAGACATTTTACAAGTAAGGAGAATGAGCTTCAGAAAGAGTAAGTAAATTGCCTAGGTCTGCGTAGATTGTAAATGGTGGAATTATCATTTGAGCCCAGGACCTTCTAGATTCTAAACAACAACGAAACAAAACACCAACAGTTACCATCTAGTCTACTCCAACTCATGGTGACCACATATGTGTCACCGGGACTCCTATTCCCTAGGGCCAGGGAGGTCTCTAAGAAAATCTATTAATTTTGTGTTTACTTACAGTGATGATTTATAGGAAATATATAAGAAGTCCTGGTGGCACAGCAGTTAAGCACTCGGCTGCTAACCAAAAGGTCAGCAGGTCGAACCCACCAGCCACTCTGCAGGAGAAAGATGTGGCAGTCTGCTTCTGTAAACATTTACAGTCTTGGAAACCCTATGGGGCTGTTCTACTCTGTCCTATAGGGTCGCTATGAGTCGGGATCAACCAGCCAGCAGTGGGTTTTTTTGGGTTGGGGCAGCTCCCTGAGTGGTGCAAATAGTTAAGTGCTCTATTAGCAGTTGAAAGATTGGCTGTTTAAACTCACCTAGAGGTACCTCAGAAGACAGGCCTGGTGATCTGCTTCTGAAAGGTCACAGCCTTGAAAACACTATGGAGAAGTTCGACTCTGCACACATTGGGTCACCATGAGTCAGAATCAGCTCAAAGGCAACGAATACCAATAACAGTCATCACTTTGGCCATCTAATAGAATCAATTTGAATCAATCATCTAGTTTTAAAGTTCAAGTTTGTGCTTATGAGCATATGCCTTCAAGTGATAGCCAATTAATGTCACGGGATACTTTAAATACAAACCAGTGTTTTACCTTGATTCAAATAGGGAAAACGAGTAAGAATGTAGAACCACAACACAGCCTACAACCTCACACAAACGAAATTGCACCAGAGCTGTCAGTGCAGCCAGCTGATTGCCAACCAGTGCCCTGCAAAGATTCCCATCTCTGCATTACCAGCACAGTCAGAGTAAGAGGATAGTAAAAATGAAACGAAGACTATGTTTATTCCTATTGTCAGCAAAAATGGACTATTTTAAAGCACATTTCAATAATGCACCGATGTTAAGATTACCAGAATCTTTAATTGAATAATTCACCTTTCCAGAATGAAACTTCATTAAAATTAGCAATCATGAATTAACTGATGACAGTTTTGATTAAGCATGTGGTCTGATTAATCTGTACTAGCTAACAATGCCTTAAAGATATTAATGCTATTTAGGAAAACACAATTACAAATTAACATCTTCTGTATTATTAAAGTAAAAATGTTGAAAAAGATTAGACATGGGCCCAAACTTGAGGCTGTATCTTTCAATTATTAAACCAAACACTAGCAATTTAGTTACATCAAAATAGCGTCATGCATCAGATTAAATTAATTATATTAATCTGAATTGTATTGATTTTACTGTGTTGTTTTCATATTTAATTTAAAGACTTGCTTTGATTTTACATAAGACCTATAATCATAGAAACATAGAGAATTTATATTGAGTTGTATGTTAGTACGTATCAAGTAACATTTTATAAACAATTAAGTCAATATTCAGGGTTTACAATAACATATATATGTATATGTATATAGATATACTTTTTTACTTTAAAATAGCCCATAAATACTTGTGTTTGAGAGAGCTTGCACCTTAATATATTGCTTCCTTTAGAAAAGAAATTGAAATCTCAACCTGAGAAAGCTATGGGTGAAATATTATATACCAGGTTAGTACCCTGGCTAGAAAAGTTGCATTTTTATTTATTTATTTTTAACCGGTTCCAGTGATAAAAGTCACATGTATCATGCAATGTCATTTTTGGAAAAAAATATATGTATGCATACTGTGATGGTTAAGGTTGTGTGTCAGCTTGGCTGAACCATGATTCTCAGTGGTTTGGCTGTTATTTAATGATGTAGTTTGGCAGTTGTGTAATGATATAATTTGGCAGTTATGTAATGATGTAGTCATCCTCCATTTTGTGATTTGATGTGAGCAGCCAATCAGTTGCAAGGAAAGTTTCCTTGGGGGTATGGTCTGCATGCAATACATATAGATGTTCTGTCAAGGCTCACTCTGTCTGGATCCTGCATCTAACTTGTCATCTTTGATCTCCAGTTCTGGGGATGTGAGCCAGCAGCCTGACGTCTGACCTGCAGATTTTGGGATTTGCCAGCTCTCACAGCTCATGAGCCAGCAGCCTACCATCTGACCTGACAATTTTATGTTTGTTGGCCCCTGCAACCACATGAGTCAGAAGAAGCCTCTAGCCTGACACCTGACCTATGGATTTGGGACTTGCCTCTACAACTGCATGAGCCATTTCCTTCAAATAATCTCTCTCTTAGTGTATATATATATTTATATTTCATTGATTTTGCTCCTCTAGAGAACCCAGCCTAAGACACATACATATGCATAAAGAACTGCACATAATTATTGTCAAAGTGCAAGTGATGATATCACAGATGGTGATATTTCAATATGTCTTGTTTTCTTTCATATTTTACATACTCTTCATTTATTTTTCAATATGCATATATTATATAATCAGGAAAAAAAGCCGTTTTTATTCTGGAAAAATTAAGTCAAAGGTAAAATAAAAGGATGGTTATGTCATGTTTATAATTATAAAATTGTATCTACATATAAACAGTTATTGGAAAGGAACATTGAATATTGAAATCAATTTTATAGGTTGAGAAGGTAAGATTTGTGCTTGATTTTTAAAATTTGGATTTCTACTAATTTTCTGTGCAATTATAAGAATAAACAATTCAAGGGCTAAAAGAGGAGGAAAGGGAGCAACAAAAGGAGGAAGAGAAGTAAGGAAAGATGGAAAAAATAAAGCAGAACCCATATTCCAGCCCACATTTCATAAGTACAGGGTAAACCAATAATCAAACCCATTGCTGTCAAGTTGATTCTGACTCGTGATGACTCCATGTGTACAGAGTAGAATTGTATTCCATAGGGTTTTCAAGGTTGTGGTTGTTCAGAAAAAGATTACCTGGCCTTTCTTTCGAAGAGCCTCTGGGTGGGTTCAAACCACCATCCTTTTGATTAGTAGTCGAGAGCTTACCCATTTGCACCACTCAGGGCCACCTAAGTCCAGGGTACTTTTCACAAATAACTAATATTCATTTAACATGTATTTATTGAACACCTATGGTTAAGCACTCAGCTGCTAACCCAGTGGTCAATAGTTTGAACCTACCAGCCGCTCCATGGGACAAAAGACCTGGTGATCTGCTCCAGTAGAGATTACAGCCTACGAAACCTTATGGGGACAGTTCTACTCTATTGTATAGGGTTGCTATACATGGGAATTGACTCGATAGCATGTAAAAACAACAACCTGCTATTCAGGTACAGAGAATACATCAATGCATAAAATAGACAAAAATCCCTGCCTTCATGGAGCTTACATTCTAGTGAGGGAGCAAGTGGAAGAACAGCCAGTGCAAAGACTCTGAAGCAAGAACAAGCTGACAGATTCCAGTAATTGAGAGGAAGCTAATGAGCCTGGAGTGGAATGAGAGTAGACTAGAAAGAAATGAAGTGTGAAAGAATGAATAGTGGGGGGCAGATTATGAAGGACCATATAGGTCATAATAAAGACTTTGGCATTGAAGCTGAGAGAAATTGTAAGCCACTGGCGTTTTAAGCCGCGGAGTGACATGGGCTGATGCTACCAGTTTTAACAGGACTATTCTAGCTGCTGTGTTAAAAATAGATTGGGTGATGGAGGTAGGGTAGGCAGAGTGCAAAGGTGGAAATGGGGAGATGTGTCTATAGGGTCACTATGAGTAGGAATTGACTCAATGGCAATGGGTTTAGTTTGGATTTCGGGTTAAGAGATTAGGATTCCAGAGGAAATAGTTGGAACACTCAAGCTGGGTAATTTGAAGGCTGTTTAATGAAGAGACTATTACAAAACTATGGACAAAATGTCAAGAAACATCAAGGAATAGAGCATTTACTGTTACCACCCATTGGCCTAAAGCGGTGAGGGAGAAAGTTGTTGCAAGAACCTAGAGGCAGAGTGTGCTGTGAGGAGTGGGCCACCTGACAGGAACTGAGCACTTTGGTTGGGAGATGCATCCAGACTGCAGTGACTGTGCAGGTGCCTGCAGTATAAATATCCAAACTTCTCTCTCCTCTCTCCCTTTCATTTCTTGCTAATGTTCCCATTGACCAAACCCAATGGAATCCAAAGGGCAATGAATTTGTTTTTTTTATGTAGTCCAAGAGTTGGCAAACACGGCCCATGGACCAAATCTGACATGCTATTTGGTTTTGTGAATAAAGTTTTATTAGAACATAGTAATCCTTATTCATTTTCATATTCCCTATGTCTGCTTTCACACAGACTGTTAAGTAGTTGCAGCATAGACCATTTGACCTGCAAAGCCTTAAATATTTTTTATGCAGCCCTTTACAGAAAAAATTTTTTCAACTGCTGATATAATCTATACCAATTTGCCTGCAGGGCCCAGAGCAGGCAGGATGTGAATAGTGAATCAGGCAAATAGAAGACCTCTACACGCTAGCCATGAGGTAATGGTGGTTGGGATGTGTTTTGTGTCCTGTGTTAGTCATCTAGTGCTGCTATGACAGAAATACTGCAAGTGAACAACTTCAACAAAGAGAAATTTATTCTCTCAAAGTCTAGTAGGCTAGAAGTCCAAATTCAGGGCGTCAGCTCCAGGGGAAGGCTTTCTCTGTCAGCTCTGGAGGAAGGTCCTTGTCATCAATCTTCCCTGGACTAGGAACTTCTCTGCACAGGAACCCCGGGTTCAAAGAACATGCTCTCTTCCCAGCACTGCTTTCTTGGTGGTGTGATGTCCCCACT
>NW_004444045.1:6627232-6630087 GCF_000243295.1 Trichechus manatus latirostris | reverse complement strand
ATGTGTTGGCATAGTCATTGTAGAAGTGGGTAGTCTCTCAAAGAAGCTATTTCAATGGCAACATTAATTTGCCTGTATATGCATATACACATAATCCTGACAATATTATCACTTTATATCCATGCAGTATGTTTAGTCTTTACGTACTGTGCCTCATCCCAAAACTGAACCGACTGCCATCAAGTCTATTGCAACTCATCATAATCCCCTTCGTACATCAAGTGCATCAAGAACCTATGGCTGAAGTCGTAAATGTAAAACATTAAAGATGTGACATCGGGTTCAATTTCAGCACCGAATGCCTTGAAGTTTTTCTACTACTTAAGTTAAAAGTATGAGTCTCCTCCATGACACAAGGACATGGGGCCAAGTTTCTAGCACTAATGAGATGACAACTAAAGAAAGCCAAAGACTCTCTGTTCAAAAACAGTAGAACCACGTGATTTCTAGTGCCTATTTTTGCTTCAAGATACTGTGGTATGAAGAAAACAAGATGTCAAAACAGAACTTTAGGGATCAGTTACTCATAAAGCTATGATTTGGTTCTTCAAGCTTCCTCAAAGAAGTCTGTGAAACTATCTATAGAAGCCAGTCTACACTCATCAATTCTGATGGACTTCTTCATTCACTTTCTTATAAACAATTTTTTTTAAGATTTAAAGTTATTTTTAATTGAATACCATTATAAATAATCAGGAAATGCGAAAGAACGGTGAGAATTTTACAGTGGTCTAAATGATCCTGTTATATGAAATATACACTTCTCTGATTTCTTATGATACTGCCCTATCCAGTCAATGTATGTATGATGGTTATAGTATCTAACTAGTGAATTATGATGGTTTGATAACATTTCTGCAAAAGTTGGCCCTCAGCCTCTTGGCAAGAGTGAATAAATTAAAGGCCAGTCTCATACTTTATTAGAGTTTCTAGAGGAAAACCAGGTTTGAATGATAGCCCCTCTGCCAGGAATGTAAATTGCTGTGTGTGTAGGGGCTCCCCACATGTTGCTTTGCGCCGGTGTTTTCTCGCAATAAGCAAAGGCCTGTTGCAATAAAAGAAAGTCAGCCAGTCAAACTCTGCCACCTCCACTGCTAAAATATATGAAGACTTCCTCCTCCTGATCATCAATCCCCACTCACCAAGCATGGGAGACACTGTCCAAGGCTCTCACTCGCGGAGTCTGGGTAGGGGAAAATGATCGCTGTGCATTCCCCTGTGCCCCGGGAGCCTGACTGCATGGGGAGAAGTCAGCAGAACTGCTCCGGGTCCAGCTGCTTGGGCTGGTGTTGAAAAATGCTGAATAATCAGATTGCCCATTTCTGCTCGATTGCTCTAATTTATTATCCCAGGCGTTCTGAATGCTAATGAAAACTACCCATCATGCCAGTCCACGTCACTCTGCTTTATGATCTTCTTAAAACCTCGGCATGTCTTTGCCCAGTGACAATGAGTAGAGAGTGGGACAGCTGTCCTCCTGCCTCCAGTGCGGTTCATACACCCTCCCTGTCACTGCTAACGGCTGAATGATTTAGGCCACATGAGCAGCCTTGGACTGATATTTTTATACCCGCGACGGGATTGCATAACTTAGAGAAAGGCTATTAGTGGATACAAAGGAGTAAGCAGGAGGGGGAAGCAGGTGAAAAATGGGCAAGTAAATCTCTGAATCCGACTCTTCATAATAAAATGCCCTTCACGTTTAGATTTAATGACCTGGTTATCTCATCAAAAGGGAAAGGGAAACTGTTGCCTGAGCTTCCCAGCTTTTCTCAAGATGCACTCAGTTACAAAGGGGAGATCAAGCATATGCAGTAGGCAACAGAATCTCAGTATTGCCTGTGGCACATGAGCCAGAAAACAGCCCTGTGGGAGCAACTAACAGCTTTCAAGTCTCCAAGACTGAGACTGGAAAGGAACCCAAGAGTTCATGTGTTGTGACCTAAATATGATGGAAAGCTAATGAAATGTTAGCTATTTAGACATTTAATGTGCTTGTCAGTTCCTTGTATCCTCTTCACTGATATGGAAATAACATTATTTGCCTAGCACCATATGGTGGGGACTATTTGACAGAGGAATGCCTAAGCTGTGCAAACGGTTAACACACTTGGCTGCTTATCAAAAGATTGGTGGTTCAAGTCCACCCAGGGAAGGCACCTCAGAAGAAAAGCCTAGCAATCTGCTTCCAAAAAATCAGCCATTGAAAATCCTATGTAGCTCAGTTCTATTCTGACACACATGGGGTCACCACGAATTGGAATCGACTCAGTGGAAACTGGCTTGCTTTGGTTCAGTTAATTTAACAGAGAGGTCTAAAGCCATATCTATTATCTGTGGGAGGAGAGGGGGTCAAACCAAGACTCTCCCTCTCAACATTGTTATTTAATTTTAACTATGAAAATCATATGATATTAAAGATATCAAGAAATATACACATTTTGTTTCTTTTAGACATGATTTGTTTATAGAAAAAAAAGAATGTATTTCATATTTATGTGAATAGAATAATTACAATTTCTCAAATTTCCTTTTTTTTTTTTTTTAGTTGTAGAGCAAACAGTAGCCCCATTTTAAATGAGGCTCATCTATAAAGCTGTGCAGTTGTAATTAGTTGTGGTATATATGCAATGCATATCGATTTACGTATGTGTATGTACATGTTTTTTCATATGAGAGTTAATACCGTCTAAGCTCACCAGCTTAAAGGTCTTAAGTCAGATTTCTATAGTCTTCAGACCCTACATCCATAGTACTGGTACTCTCCAGGTACCAAATGGCAGGAAGTCATTGTTTAAATTTACTTTGGGCCCTGAACTACAACTCTGCTTTTCAGATCTGGCCCGAGGTGATGC
>NW_004444045.1:6618088-6627022 GCF_000243295.1 Trichechus manatus latirostris | reverse complement strand
CCCATAAAGATTACAGCAAAGAACACCCTGTGGGACAGTTCTACTCTGTCACATGGGGTCACTATGAGTCGGAATTGACTTAATGGCGCCTAATCATGACAACAGGAAGATGGTTATCGTTGTAGGGTGTCTCCCAGCACAAGGGCTTGCCACCACCTCGAAGAACACAAGTATTAGAAGTGGAACACAGAGACCATGCCTCCCAAAGAGGTTGAGTCACCTTCGCAGGGCTGTATTGACATATATTCAAACATATCCTCACTGTACTTAAAAATACAATTACCTCCAACTGAGGCCTATTATTGGGCCAAGTTCCTTCCTTCTTTATGGGGATATTTTTCCTCAAAGCCTTATAATCCTTCCCTGCAATCTGGCTTCTGCCAAAGTCTATTCAGTTTCTCATAAACATCTGTACTTCTCTGTATCCCAGTTTTGGCCATGGTTTAGTTTCTTATCCGTTGGCTCCTGGGTCCTGGTCAAATCATGGAAAGTGGCTATTTTTGAGGGGAGAGGTAGTTTAATTGCACACTCTTGCATTTCATATAGTGAATTGTATCCATCTGGAGCCACACTACCAGTTAGAGATAGGGCTAGAGAAAAAGAGAAAAAGAGAGAGAAAGTGAAAGGCTAAAGCTGGCTAGCCCTGAGATTAACTGATTTATCTGGAAGTTCAATAAATAATGTATGGAGATCCAAGCTAAACCAGAGGAAACGTTACAAACTTCAGCTGTGTGTTATTAAACTTTAGCCTAATGACTATGTCGATATTGGTCATGGAGAAGTTGCGTTCTCAAATTTGTTAGACATATAACCAAAGTTGTGACCGAGGGAAATACTGCTTGTCTATTCTAAACATCACCTGCAGTTCAGACTTTGTTTATAAGTCTGAAGGTGCCCATGTGAATGCCAGAAAAGCAAAATTGTTTTTAATGTTAGACTCTTTCTGCTTTCTTATTCTACTCACTCACTACTGCAAAGAACACAGCCACAGAAGGAGAAGGACTGAAAGCTGTGTGCATTTTTACTCTGCAGGCCCAAAACAAGCCCCTTAGTCAATTTAAACTCTCCTCTGCGTGGTTCTGTGTATAGAGGTGTGTGTGTGAAAGAGAGAGAGAGAAAGAGAGAGAGAATCATCATTGCTGTTCACCTTTGAAGAGATATTTTCAGACAGACTAGACTAATAGTAGTGGCCTTTAAAAGCAAAGCCTATTTATTGTGCATTCCAGGGGATAAAATGCTTTAAGTGTTACTGCTTCAAACCTGACTAATGTTCTCTCCTTTGGATGGCAGTTTACTAAGGATAGTAGAACCCTGTGGTGGAACTGGGCAGAGTGAATCTGTGAAATTAGAAGACCTAGCTTCTTCACTATTGCTATCTGCCCCCTTTTCAGCCTTTCTATGCCAAGTCCCTTCCTCTGCTTTAGTGGAAGAGGTATGCAAGATCCAGTCACACTACCATGCCGGTTACTCAATGTGTTCTTTCTGTTAAGTGTACATATATTTTCAAAGAAAGTCATCAGTAGAACTTAATGCCTGGTGGATGTTCTACCACAACCAGAAGGAAATGAAGTGTTTAAAATAGAATCCAAAATATCAGTAAAGACACTGAGGTAGACATTTAAAGAGATCTCTATGAGTAGGAATTGACAGCAACAGATTTCATAGGAAACATGCTGTGATTTCCCCAACAGCCACTGTATAGGCTGTCACCTCCTTGGCCAAAATTAAGATGCCTAATGGAAAAAATGGAGCTGATAGACTATACAGTTTGACCGTAGTGAGAGTTTTCCAGTTTTGGCAGAGAGTTTGGAGATAAATCAGTGACATGTATTTTAAAGCAGAATTACGTGGAGGAGAAAAGAGAGGCAATTGTTAACTCCAGGGAAATCAAAAAGTGGTACAAGAAGACAATATAATTATACTACCCTGCTTGGCTCAGCTATAAACACTGAATATTTAATAAATATATTGCAAGGATGGCAGTGGTGGTAGAAGCTATGTGGAACATGTAGTGTAAGAGTTAAACCTTCACCTTTCATCAAGGACATTAAAAATATATCTTAAACTAAAAATTTAAGAAGTAGTAATGTTATTTAGAAACATGGAGGCAAGTAGCAGAAGAAACAACTAAAAGAGTTAAAGCAGCTGCCTCTGCTGAGTGAATCAGATGGGAATGTGTGGGGCAGCCTCAGGTTTTGCTGTTTATAAGTCCTGTGGTGTTGTTGTTGTTAGGTGCCATCAAGTTGATATCAACTTACCTTGCAGGAGATGGGTCTGAATGGGTCTGCCTCCGCACCTGGACAGTTAGGATGCTTTCATTTAGAAAAGATAAAAAACCAAGAGAAAACGTTCTTAAAAATGAATATCCAAAGAAGAGGCAGCTCCAGGATTAGTTAAATCAATGACATCATCAAGGTGTCATTCAGGCTAGTTCTCCTCATGCTTGCAAGATGCCTGCTGCAGTTCTTGGAATCCAGACCCAAGAGTGACCAGTGGAAGAAAAGGAAATATTTTGTCCTGCGTCTTTCTTTAAGAATGAGGAATTCTCTTCTAGAAAGCCCCATCAGGTCTCCCTTCTTACCACAGTATCAAAATCTGGGTCAGATACCCACGCTTAAGTGAATCACTGTCAAAGATATGAGATAGCATGATTATCTTATACTAACCAGGATTTAGGAAACCCTGGTGGTATAGTGGTTAAGAGCTATGGCTGCTACCCAAAAGGTTGGCAGTTTGAATCCACCAGGTGCTTCTTGGAAACCCTATGGGGCAGTTCTATTCTGTCCCATAGGGTCACTATCAGTCAGAATTGACTCGACGGCAAAGGGTTTGGATTTTTTTATTTTGGTTAACCAGGATTTAAGAAGCCCTGAATGTTGTAGTGGTTAAGCGCTCAGCTGCTAACCAAAAGATCGGTGGTTCAAACCCACCAGCTGCTCCGTGGGAGAAAGATGTGGCAGCCTGCTTCTGTAAAGATTACAGCCTTGGAAACCCTACAGGGCAGTTCTACTCTGTCCTATAGGGTTACTATGAGTCAGAATTGTCTCCATAGCAACAGGTAATGAGGATTTACCCCTCAGTCACTGGGGAATGAAGGAAGAATCCCCAAATAAAATCAAAGCTCTGACAGTAAAGAAGACAGGAACAGAGCCTGTTGGGTGGTCAACCAAAAGTGTCTGTTGCCACACAAAATAGTTTTTATAAGACTCATTCTGTATTGTTTTTCTTTTTTTAAGAAACCAGTGAATGAAAGCAGGAAGGCTGTAGGAATCAGACACATTTTCGTGCTTATAACTGTGAGCATATCAGGATTTGATATTTATGGACTTCAGGTCTATACTCATGAAATATAAAGGAAAAGTGCCATGTACTTATGCCAATACTCCTACATCTGGGGCTAAGTATAGTTCAGTTATATTTAGTTCTTAAAAAGAGCATTCTGCTTTGTTTCTTGGTTATATATCTGTTGTTAAGATTTATAGACTTATACACTCTTATGATTCTGACAACAACTAATATTAGTTCAACCAACTGCCTGACATGTTCAAAGAACTTATAAACTACACATCTGTGATGTGTGCCAAGAGAAGAACTCGATTGTTATAAACCACAATCTTCCTGATAATGTTTTGCCAGAGGCCACACTTCCTAAAATACCAGGCCTGCCCAGTATGATTGTAAAGGTAGTGCATTAAATGTCTTTGGGCCAGGATACACTTTCTAGTCCATGTAGTGCACAACTTGTGCAGCTGCGCCTAGCAGCCCAAGTGAACGTCATTTTTTAAAGACTGAAGCATAGCCAATGAGTGCTAACTTGAGGGCATGACTGACAACCACCTGAAGCCAGGGAGAATGTTGACAATAGGCTCAAGCTTGGGTAGAACCAATCATGGGAGATCAATATATATCCCTGTGTCTTGGCTCCATGATTTACTGGCTCTTGAACAGGCAATTTAGATACTCTAACCCCTAGTTTTCTCATTTATTAAACAGGAGGAGAGATAATAATAATTCATAATGTATAGAGCTGTTGTGAGGATCAAATCATATAATTAAAGGAAAAAATTATCACAATCCCTAGCATATAATTATCATCCAATAAATGTTTTCCATTCATTATATTACTGTTATTTCAGGGTTACTTTCAAGATTAAGTAAAATAATGCATGCACCGTGTTCAAAATCCTTCCTAAAAAAGAGTAACAGTATCACACTGAACAATCCAGGGGACTTCAGTTACAAATGTTGTTGTTGTTAGGTGCCTTCGAGTTGGTTCAGACTCATAGTGACCCTATGTACAATGGAATGAAACACTACCTCATCCTGCATCATCCTCACAATCTTTGCTATGGTTGAGCCCATTGTTGCAGCCACTGTGTCAATCCATCTCTTTGAGGGTCTTCCTCTTTTTTGCTGACGCTCTACTTTACCAAGCATGATGTCCTCCAAGGAATGGTCCGTCCTGAAGAAATCTCACTATCTTTGCCTCTAAGGAACATTCTGGCTGTACTTCTTCCAAGACAGATTTGTTTGTTCTTCTGGCAGTCCATGATATATTTAATAGACTATTTACAATTAATACAATGCAAAAAGTACTACCCAGAGGTAGGTAACTCAGTGGTCCTGCAGAACAATGTTCAGTAATTGCCAGATACTATTATTGATATTAATAATGTCCCATTCATCTTCTCAAAGGCCAAATGAGTAGGGGTTTGCCCCTACTCCTTATGTACACATTTCTTGGGCTACACATTACCATTAACTCTTTCAAGGAGGCTTTGATGTCTTTGCTGTTTAATCAATTTCTTGTTACAATGGAGAAGGGCCCTGATAAAAGTTGGTCCTGAGACTATTACTTCAGGGACAATTATGGATTTCCCTAGAAACAACCCTGACAGGCTAAATTGTCCTCAAATATAAAATCTTAAATTGTTCTATTATCTCCTTGTACTGCACCTCATTTAATATCTACATTAATAATAAAAACAATCTGAGCAATGCCTCACTTATCAAGAAGTTATTTTTCAGGCAGCAACAATCTGTATAATAATGATGACAATTTTCTGAGTAGGGAGGAATCCAAAGAAACTCTAAACACAAAATGACTCTGCTTAAGAGGCCTGTGGAGTTGCCCCTTTCATTATAACATATGCACTGGATTCCTTTTAACAAACAGAAATCAAATTCTGTGTATATGTTATACGGTTGTGTAAGTTAATATAAAAAGCAATTTTTATCTTTTTGCTTGGCTGGAAATGACAAATAGGTTTTATCATTAGGGCTAAATACTAAGAACTGGGGGTGACTGCCCAGGACATTGTATTGAAAAGTATTCTAATGCCCATATCAATGTTTTCATTGGTACCCAATGGAGAGGATTGCTTTTTGGCTGAATCTAATCTAATGATAAGTTCCAGTTGAAGAAATAGACCACAGAGTGATAGGTTGATGAGATTATCACCCTAATTCTGACTACTTTCTCCTTTTTTTTTTTGTTTTTTGGTTGCTTCAATGCTCCCAGTAGGGAGGTTATTCTTTATCTTTTTTTAGTACATTTTGTTTTTTAGAGCAGTTTTAGGTTTACAGAAAAATTACACAGGAAGTACAGAGAGTTCCCATATGCCTGCTTTCCCTGGTTGCAAAAACTCTCCCATATTATTAACATCTTATTTTTGTCTGGTACATCGATTACAATTGATGAGCCAATAGGGGCACATTATTATTAACTAAAATCTATGGTTTACATTAAGGCTCACTCTTTGTACTGTTCATTTCTACAGGTTTTGACAAATGTTAAAAAATGTTTATACAAGCAAGTTAAAATTGCTTCCCTGGGCCAAGAGCCAAACAAAAATTAGCCACTATTCACAAAAAAACAACAGCTTTACAAGAAATCAAAACTTAGGCAAGTTTTCCTTACCTGCATGAGTTAGCAATCATTATCGGTATGAGTGAGCAATACTCATCCCATCAAGATAAGCAAGCTTAGCATTCAGTGACCAACTTTCCCAAAACAAAAGAAAAATTAACTGTGGTTAACCTATCAACTCAAAGGGAGAGATACATAGTCATCTAAGCTTTAAAAGGGCATTGTAACTGTGTAACCTCAAGCATTCTCACCATTTTCTGTTTGAGGAGCTCGCTGTTCACAGTTTCTTGCTCAATAAACCTTGTAACTCTAATTGACTCAGTAATCCTTTCTTTTTTCTTTCAACAAAATATATGTCATGTATCCCCCATTACAGTATAATACAAAATAGTGTCACTGCCCTTAAAATTCCCTGTGCTTCACCGGTTCAACCCTCCTCTCCTTCCCCTGAACCCCTGGCAATCACTGAACTTTTTACTGTTTCTATAGTTTTGTCTTTTCCAGAATGTCATATGTTTGGGAACAAACATTGTGTCATTTTTTCAGCCTGAATTCTTTCACTTAGCAATATGCACTTGTAGTTCCTCCATGTCTTTTCGAGGCTTGGTAGCTCATTGCTTTTTATCAATAAATAATATTTCATAGTATGGATGTACCATAGTTTGTTTATAAATTCACCTTTAGAAGGATATCTTGGTTACTTCCAAATATTTGACAATTGTGAATAAAGCTGCTGTAAACATTTGTGTGCAGGTTTTTGTATGAGCACAGTTTTTTAATTCATTTCGATAAATACCTAGGAACATGATTTCTGGATCATATGGTAAGACTATGTTCAGCTTTGTCAAAAAAAAAAAAAAAAACTGCCATATTGTCTTCCAAAGTGGCTGTACCATTTCTCATTCCCACCAGCAATGAATGAAAATTCTTGTTATTCCACATCCTTGTCAGTACTTACTGTTGTCAATGTTTTAGATTTTAGCCATTCTAATAGGTATATAGGTCCCTGGGTAACACAAATGGTTTGTGAAAGATTGGTGATTTGAACCCACCCAGTGGCACCATGGAAGAAAAACCGGGCGCTCTGCTGCTATAAAGATTAAAGCCAAGAAAACCCTATGCGGCAGTTCTATTCTGTAACATGTGGGATGGCCAGGAGTCAGAAATGACTCCATAGCAACAGATTTTTGTGTTTTTTTGAAAGGTGCATAGGGTTATCTCATTGTCTGGATTTGTAATTCCCTGTTGGCATCTGATGTTAAGCATTTCTTCATGAGCGTACTTGTCATCTGTATATATTCTTTGGTGCAGTATCTGTTCAGATCTTTTGGCCATTTTGTAATTGGGTTGTTTGCTTTCTTATTGTTGAATTTTAAGAGTTCTTTATCAAGTCCTTTATCAGATATGTGTTTTCCAAATATTTTCTTCCAGGCTGTGGCTTGTCTTTTCATTCTCATAGCTGTCTTTTTCCAAGCAAAATTTTTTAATTTTAATGAAGTAAAACATTTTCTTTTTTCTCTTATGGATCATGCTTTTCATGTTACATAGAAAAATTCACTGCCAAACCCAAAGTCACCTAGATTTTCTTCTTTGTTATCTTCTAGAAATAGTATAGCTTTACATTTAACACTTAGGTCTTTGATTTATTTTGAGGTAATTTTTCTGAAAGGTGTAAAGTATGTGCCTAGCTTTGTATTTTTGCATATGGATATACAGTGGTTCCAGCACCATTTGTGGAAAAGACTGTCTTTTTCTTTTGAATGGCCTTTGGTCCTTTGTCAAAGATCTGTTGACTATATTTACGTGGGTTTACTTCTGGGCTTTCTATTCGGT
This sequence comes from Trichechus manatus latirostris, assembly GCF_000243295.1. Taxonomy (NCBI): domain Eukaryota; kingdom Metazoa; phylum Chordata; class Mammalia; order Sirenia; family Trichechidae; genus Trichechus; species Trichechus manatus. Next base: position 6,619,320 of record NW_004444045.1, on the reverse strand, counting down.
TCCAGTGATCTGTTTGTCTATTCTTTCACCGATACTGTCTTGATCACTGCAGCTTTATAGAACATCTTGAAGCTAGGTAACATTAGTCCTCTGACTCTGTTCTTCTTTAGCACTGTTTTGACTACTCAGGGTCTTTTCTCTTTCCTTATAAACTTTGTCAATATTCAAAAAATAACTTCCTTGGATTTTGACTGGGATTCTGACTTATGAACAACTCGTACTTGCCCTTATAATGTTATGTAAATTTGCCCTCACTTTGAAAAGACTGAACCAACCCCTACTTGCAACAAATTCTTCATCACAATCACCTTCACTTCCTGCACGCGCAGCATTTAAATCACTGAAAAGACTTCGAGCCTTTTCTCGCACTAAAGTAAAGCTAAATAAGAACCATATGCACCGGTTACTGACTTACAAATGTGACTTAAAGGCACAGTTAGGAACGTGTCCTGTTCGGAACCCGGGGACTGCCTGTATTAAGTCTTCTTACCCATGAACATGTTTTAACTGAGCCTTTTATATGGTTTTATTTTCTCTCCTTTCTTAAAACATCAATTATACTTCTTTTTCGATTGTGTGCGTGTGTGTGTGTGTGTGTGTGGTTGCTCTAGAGTTTCTTTCTCCACCATCAGTTGGGTTATGACAGAATCATTTCCCTATAGGGCAGGCTACTGTTAAGAAGAACAAAGCCCTCTGAGCATATTTCAAAATGATTACCTTCCCCTCCACTTGCTGAAACCATGAGGGGATTTTTATCTGATATTTACAGTGAGAACCTAGTAGGGTCCCTGGAGGTAAAACTTACATAAGTGTGGGGTCCCTCTAAGGTTGGGCCTCCAGGAATTTTTCTCTCTCAGGCTAGTCCATGTTTAGTCTCCAGCAACTAGTCAATTACCCTTTAAGTATTATTGCCTGGTGCTGGGCCCAGTGGAGGGTTCTGCTCCCTGTAAGCTGTGCTTTTCTGTATCTGTCTGTATCTCCAGTTTTCAGAGCTGTAGTTTTCCCTATGACCTCAATGATCTGATGGTTCTAAGAAGAGGTGTTGATTTTCAGCTTTTTTCCTATTTTGAAGATGGGAGTAATTACTTCCAACCTCTCTTCATGTCGAACCAGGGACTGGAAGTCACTTTTTTTTGCTAATTTAACATATTTAATTACGTAGTTAATAATATTTGACAAAAGAATTACCAGATCTTTCAGTTTATTTGGACTTTTATCCTTCACAGTAAAGT
>NW_004444045.1:6615930-6617299 GCF_000243295.1 Trichechus manatus latirostris | reverse complement strand
CAATAAAAATAACAATAGTAACAGCTAATATTAATCACTTACAGTGCCAGAAACTGGGCTATGTGTTTCATGTATATTAAATCCAATTACTACTTCAAGCTTCCTCTACATCACAAAAGTGGTAGCTGTGTCAATTTTCACATTAAATTTTTACTTTTTAAACCCTTTCAAGACCTATGGGACATACTATATCCCACTTACTTTTTATGGCTCTGGAGTCCTTTGGAAAGGGCTTAGCCCAATATTAATGCATTTAGCCTTAAGGTGGGAGCCTTTTGAAATGCATGAAACTCAAAAATTCTGAGTGGGAGCCTCATTTTTGTGTAGACTGAGCACTGTCTTAGGTGATTCCTCCTGGATATGAGAATTTTTTTAAATTTTGATGGATTTTGATGGGTTTGCCTTTACTTCTGTGAGATAAGCCTCCTCACTATGTTTCCCTTTTACTATGTTCTCGTAAGAATGTATTTCTGGTGAGGATAAGCTATTGCCAGTCTTCATTCAGTCATAGTGGCCATTTTGTCCTTTATGGCATTATTGTTTCCAGGTGTTACTGGCCCCCTTCTTTTCTAGCTTCTTAAATAATGCCTTTCCAATAAGGAATAATGCATTGCAGTGGCACTTTTTAAGAGATTGGATCATCTATATATTATTCTTAACTTGTATTCAACCCTAGGTCCCGATCATTGCTCCCATGTGTAGCAGTAGAATACACACTGTTGTGAGCAGTTCTGCAATATTCCAGGGCAGCTGTTTCTGTTTCTTAGCTGTTAGTGCTTCTTTTGTTATAATGAAGAATACATAGTAGTGGTAATTTTCCAGAGATTCAAGTTCCTTGAATTTTATTTATTTTGCCTTTAAATACTGCTTTTGCAGTAATGAAGGATGAATTGAAGTGGTAATTTTCCTGAGATAAAAAAAAAAATCCCTTAGCTTTATTTCTTTATTGTCTTTATTTATTTATTTGGACTATAAGTACTCCATATGCCGTGAGGAAGAGTGCATTGTACCATGTTTTGAAAAGTTTCATGAAAAATAATAAAAAGGCTAAGAATAAGGAGACTAAAATAACATGTATGTGCAGTCATTGACAGGTGCCTTCATGTTTTACCTTATGTTTTGCAAATTTTCAAGAAAAAGAAAAAAGATTGTATCATTGACTCATATTGGCAGGATTTATGTTGTCCAGAGGACACTAGGACATATGGGATCCCAGATAATGGGTATCAAAATCCACAACTCATAATAAAAAATCTGAATTGGTCCTTTAATCAGCATGCTTTTTCATTAGTGAAAACACATAGTATAAATAAAACATTCAAAGGAGAAAATAATTGAGTCTTGAAAGGGTTAAAAATGTGCTGATGTA
>NW_004444045.1:6607686-6615830 GCF_000243295.1 Trichechus manatus latirostris | reverse complement strand
CTTTCATAGCAGGTAAAATGCGTCAGGTACTGTTTTAAGCACTTCACATGTATTAATTCAACCCTCAAAAGCTAAGTTAGATTTCTATTACGGTAACCATTTCAAATACAAGCAACCTGAAGTAATGTGAGATTAAGTAAGTTGTTCAAGGTCCCAGGGCTAGTAAGTGGTAGGGCAAATATTTTAACCCAGGCAGTCTGGATCCAGAATTCATGCTTTTAAAACCAGGCTCTGATTACTGAAGACGTTAATGTCTTAAATACTCTTTTGAATGTTCTTTGCTCTTTAGTCATCAGTTACACCAATGATGATGGTCATACCAATGATGTATACAAACATTTTAAAGGCATCCGATACATGGTAGGCATTTCATATAAAGGTTAATTTATATACATATATATAGTTGTTGCTAGGTGCCATCCAGTCGGTTCTGACTCACAGTGACCCTATATACAACAGAACGAAATACTGCCCAGTCCTGTGACAGTTTCATGATCATTGTTATGCTTGAGCCCATTGTTGCAGCCATTGTATCAGTCTACCTCATCAAGGATCCTCCTCTTTTTTGCTGACTCTCTACTTTACCAAGCATGATGTCCTTCTCCAGCGACTGATCCCTCCTGATAACATGTCCATCCTTACTTCTAAGGAGCATTCTGGTTGTACTTCTTCCAAGACAGATTGTTCGTTGTTTTGGCAGTCCATGGTATATTCAATATTCTTCACCAACACCATGATTCAAAGGCATCAATTCTTCTTCTATCTTCCTGATTCATTGGCCAGCTTTCACATGCATATGATGCGATTGAAAACACCGTGGCTTGGGTCAGGCCCACTTTAGTCCTTAAACTGACATCTTTACTTTTCAACACTTTAAAGAGGTCTTTTGCGGCAGATTTGCCAAATGCAATGCGTCTTTTGATTTCTTGACTGCTATTTCCATGGGTGTTGATTATGCATCCAAGTAAAATGAAATCCTTTACAACTTCAATCTTTTCTCCATTTATCATGATGTTGCTTATTGGTCCAGTTGTGACGATTTTTGTTTTCTTTACATTGAAGTGTAAGCCATACTGAGGGCTGTGGTCTTTGATCTTCATCAACAAATGCTTCAAGTCCTCTTCACTCTCAGCAAGCAAGGTTGTGGCATCAGCATAATGCAGGTTGTTAATGAGTCTTCCTCCAATCCTGATGCCCTGTTCTTCTTCATATAGTTCAGCTTCTCAGATTATTTGCTCAATATACAGATAGAATAAATATGGTGAAAAGATACAACTCTGACGCACACCTTTTCTGACTTTAAACCATGTAGTATCCCCTTGTTCTGTTCAAACAGCTGCTTCTTGATCCATGAACAGATTCCTCATGAGCACAATTAAGTATTCCGGAATTCCCATTCTCTGCAATGTTATCCATAAGTTGTTATGATCCACACAGTCGAGTGCCTTTGCGTAGTCAATAAAACAGGTAAATATCTTTCTGGTATTCTCTGCTTTCAGCCAGGATCCATCTGATATCAGCAGTGATATCCCTCTTTCCACATTCTCTTCTGAACCTGACTCGAATTTCTGGCAGTTTCCTGTAGATGTACTGCTGTAACTGCTTTTGAATGATCTTCAACAAAATTTTACTTGTGTGTGATATTGATATTGTTGGATAATTTACACATTCATTTTGATCACCTTTCTTTGGAATAAGCATAAATATGAGTCTCTTCCGGTTGGTTGGCCAGGTAGCTGTCTTCCAAATATACACCCCAGCATAGTACTTGCTGTTGTCAGGTCATTTTTGAATATATCGTTAACTTTAAATCCTCAAAACATTGCATACAAAAGGTTGAATTCTTAATACCCACATTGTACTGATGGAGAAGCTGAGGTACTAGGAGCATAAGTAGATTTCACAAGTTATGGTTTGATAAGGGTCATAGGTGTGACAGAAATCCAGGTTCTTTGATCTCTAGCCAGAGGCTTTTGCCTGGGCAAATATTATCTAGACATACAATAGAAGTCTCAGAACAAAAATTTTCCCGAAGTGATATTTAATTTTACATAATTAAAAACATAATTCTGTTAGAAAACTCTGCCTTTACACCATAGATGAAATGACCACTTTAAATTTCAGTTAGGGAGCCATTGGAGCCTGGCTGGCGTGGTGGTTAAGTGCTTGGCTGTTAACCAAAAGGTCACTGGTTCGAATCCACCAGCCAGTCTGCAGGAGAGAGATACAGCAGTCTGTTCCCATAAAGATTTACAGCCTTGGAAACCCTATGCGGCAGTTCTTCTCCATCCTATAGGGTTACTATGAGTTGGAATTGACTCAATGGCATTGGATTTTGTTTTGGTTTTAGGGAGCCACCAAACAGGGGGAAGACAACCATAGCATAAATTTTGGGTACCTCCTAGGCCAGTAATAATAACAACAACTAATATTTATTGAGCATTTACTATTTTCCAGTCACTGCACTAGGTACTTTTTATAAATTCTCTTATTCAATCTTAAAATATATATACTCGATGAGGTGTGTACTATTCTTTTCCCCAAATTACAGAAGAGAAACATGACTTTTAGAATGGTTAAATACCTTCCCCAAGGCCATGCATCTAATAAGTGGGATAGAGTGGAATTCAGATCCAGGTTTCTCTAATTTCAAAACTCAGGGTTTTGTAACAACTAATTTCTATTTCTCCCTACCCATTTCCATAAACAGCCTCCCTTCTAAATGTGCTACTTAGGTCTGAAAATCTCTGATAGACTTTCTGAGCTTAGTCTTGATTTCCCACTTTGATGATCTTCTTGGGACTGCTCATTAAATTTACTCCACAAAACTAAAGGAAAGACAGTTCGTTGATGCTTCTGATCATGAATCCCAAACCCAGTCTTGAGAATCTCAATATTTCTTCATTTACATTGATTTTACCCAGCTCTGATCTAGTCCTGTTAAACCTATTATCAGGAGGTACTAGTCCCTAGAGAAGGACTTCATGCTTGGTAAAGTAGAGGGTCAGCAAAAGAGAGGGAGATCTTACACGAGACGGATTGACAGAGTGGCTGCAATGATGGGCTCAAGTATAGCAATGACTGTGAGGCTGGTGCAGGATCAGACAGTGTTTCATTCTGTTGTACATAGGTTGCTGTGAGTCAGAACTGACACGATGGCACCTAACAACACCAAGCATCAAATGGGTGTCCACTAACTTTGTCCCTCCTGGGTGGACATTTTGGCAATGAGTTGTCTTTCTTGGTTTAATGTTGGCCTCCTTTTCTTATGGTTCCTGTTGCTCAGATATTTTGTGTTACTGGATTTTGTCTAAAAGTTTTAACAGCATGTATCAGGCACTGTTAAAATCTTTAGAAATATCCTGTTTCCTTGCTACCTCAAGTTCACCTTGACGACACCAAATTTAATAGTTAAAGCAATAATCGCTATCATAAGAATTTCAGGACTAAGAGGCTCACATTTGAAAGGATTCCATGTACACAACCTCCCCGTTTAGTCAGGAGTTCTAGTCTGGCTGGATCTTATCACCATTTAATGGCCCTAGCTATTTCTTACTCATGTCATAAAATCCCAATAGGCCCTGAAGAATCATCACTAAGCAAAGATGGGGAGGAGATCCACACCTTGAGAGGCAGTTTGAGGAACTGTGTAGTTGAAAAAAGTCAAAATAAAAGTGAAAACAATATAACAACAACAAAACCCCAGGCCCGTGTTCCATACACCCAAGATATGCTTATCTAGTTTGAGTAAGGAAGGAAGAGTGAGTGATGCCCCTCTCCAGAGCCACATCCTTCCAGCCATCAGGAAAGATACATGAAGTTATTTTATTTTATAACTTGACTAGTCCTTGCAATTATCTTGTAAAAGTGCGTGTGACAGAGAACAGAAGAACTCTATATCTGCATTATTTGTAGATTAGCATCAGATTAGTAGAAATTATTATTATGTTGCATCCCATTCTTAACTAAGTACAGCTGGTTTAAACAACATACCATATAGAATTAAAGAACAAGTGGGCTGACTTAGCTTGTCTGATTTATCTAAGGTTAGAAATATCCGTAATTTCTTCTATCGGCCTCCATGATTTCTTCCAGCTATCCCTGAATTGAGTAGTAGGAATTTGGGGGATGTCACAAAGGTCCATTGGTATCTGGCATGTTCTCAATATTTACAAAATTTTTCCCAAAGGCCCCAGGAGAAGTAGTGGCACAGGTTGCTAATGGAAATACGTTGGCCCTGGAGGAGTGAAACTCCCGCCTTGCGGTTTGTTTCCCTCCATGTCGCTTAAAATCAATGGCTGATCATTTTCAAATGTGTTCTTCATTTCTCAACCCCCAATCTTCTACTAGATGACTCATTTGATGGTGTATTCAAGCCTGCATTTACAGTGAGCAATAATTTTACTAGGCAATGAGTTTGATATAAAAATTCACTCTTGCAATTAAGGAAATTTGAAAGTAATCCCCAGTTGGTGAGTATTAGGTAATTAAATTGGACATAGCCTCCCAAAGGAAGAGCTCAAGGAAGGGAAGAGGAAATGTACTCAGACTCTAGAGTAAATAAAAAAGAAACAAGATACATTCAGTTTTGCTCATTTCCCTGTCTTGCCCATCCCCTGCCCAGAACACAATATAAAGCAAAGAATTGCCTCTAACTTGAGCTTCTAAACTACGAATAGCTTAAACTTCTTCCATCACCATCTCAAATCCATACTTATTTTCAAGACCTCATTCAAGTCCACTTTCTCTATGAATTCTCTTGTTGCTAGTTCCCTTACTCTGATCCATGTACCACACAAGTTTGTCTTTAGTTTTGGATATTCCATTATTCATTGTAAGGGTTTCCTAATCCTTTGCATTTCATGTCTGCTAATCAAGTCAACAATGATGAAGATGGTGCAGGACTGGGTAACTTTTCTTTCTGTTATACATAAGATCACCGTGAGTTGGCACTGACTCAACAGCAACAAACAACAACAGTCATGTCTTGCCAACTTAACTTCATGGTTCTTGAGAACAGGAACCATATCTTATATGCCCCCTGTATCTCCGGAAGAACCTAGCACAGCAAGAAGATCATAGATGACTTTGTTGAATGATCTAATTCGTTGCATAGCTCGTATCTATTGATCAGACTCTCCTGAGCACTCACCTTCTGGGGCTTGAAACATATTTTTTAAATTCAGAAGAGATTTTTTGATATATGTGATGGGATCCTTTGTTGTTCATGTTTCTGGTGTATGGTGCCATGTGATTTAGGCAATTTATCTTTATTGTTACTCTCGGCTCTGACCCGTCTTGGCTCTCAAAGCCTGAAGTAGTGCTACATCATTGATGTGACTTGGATTGAATTTTCCATGTGACAGAAAAAGCCATCTAACAATATATTTTTCAGTCAGGCTTAATACACTTAATGCCTAAGTACACCATGTAGGTTGAAAAATAATTATAATTTCAGTTGTATCTGTAAAAGCATACTTGTCACTGAAAATGGTGGGAGAACGGTGTAAAAACTCAGAGCAAAGATAACCTTTGGCCTCATGCTAGTTTCTGCTTCAATCAAGATTTTTAAATGTATTGAAATTTATAATTGGTTAAGTTTCTTTTTTTCCATTCTGTAGTTTAACCTTTCGTGCCCAGTGGTACATATAGCAACCATGAACTTTTTCTGTCTCTGGGGTTTATTGGGAAGCTGCTTTCCCACTGATAGTGTATGCTGCCTCAAGGCAGGGGACTTTATGACTGCTTGAAACTGGAAAAAAAAAAAAAGATATGTGCCACAAATTACTGGTTTTACAGGGTATTATATGAGGTGTATGAATTTTTAGTAGGAAAAATAGAAATTTTGAAAATTTTTGTTACACATATGTATCAACAGATCCTGCTGGGGACTCTGGGATATAATATTCATATGTACCACTGAACACTTAGGGGAGGCTTGTTGGAGGAGGCAAGAAAAAAAATCCATACTACTTATCAAAAATTCAGGCACATTCCATGACTCTGAATGCTTCCATGAATGAAAACACATGGTATCAACAAAACATGCAAAGTAGAAAATACTTGTGTCACCAAAGGGTTAAAGTGACAGATAGATGTTGGGGGTGTTACACTTCAATTAGGCACTCATTCTTTCCTTCTATTACGAATTGTACTTGCCGTGGAAATATTTTGATTTTTATCAAAATGCCTCATTGTGTAGTCACGTATTCATTTCTTTCTTTTAATCACAGTAAACTATAAAAACAAAATTTTCAAAAGCCAAATTGTACATCCAGGCTTACACTGAAAAATGGCCGTTTTTTCCACCATCCGATTCATTCCTCCATAATTCTTGCTCCCCCGAGGCAACCACTTTCAAATGTTGTAGCAGATTCTTTCATTTTTACTGCTGTGTTTGTATTTTCATACTAATTTTATTTAAATCATTTTTATTTTTTATATTTCCTATTGAATTCCTACTAAAGAGGATGAGGATTTAGTTCTCTGAAATACATAACTGCACCCACACACATGCACACATACACACATATACCCAACATAGCCACATTCACTTATAAATGCCCCCTTCCCTCAATATAATTATTCCTCTTTCCCATTACATTTATGTCACATTTTTGTTAGATCAATATTACATGTTTATACTATTAAGACTATGAAACAATTATTCACAGCAGGGCTATGTGGTATATTACTATCACATTTTCTTTGTTGTACAACACTGAGTTTCTTTCTGAGGTCCCTCATATCTACATTTTAATTTGGCTTATTTATATGTGTAACAATCACAAATTTATCTTCAGAGTCTCTGAAATATTTGAAGATATCCTCTGAATACATTCAAACATATCAGGAAATTTTATCTGTCTTATTTTCTCTCTGGAGATACTGCTTCTGGAACCCACAGACTTCCTGCTCCAGTTTTGATTGGTTCCTCTCCAGGCTTGAAGCACAGCAGTCATCCTGGGGCTATCTTTACCATAATCCTAGGAATTTCTTTTACTTCTCTTTTGCTTTAGGTCAGCTGTTTCCTGGATTCCATGCTTTTCTGTTGCTAGTTCTCTTTTTTGTTTTCATGAGCATATCCTCCTGGAGTTCCCTAAAACAGAAAACATTGAGACCATTCCTGTCTGAAAATACCTTTACTCTACCTTCTTAGTTTAATGATAGCTAGGCTGGGTACGGAGCTCTGGTGCTGCAGTGGTTAAGAGCTTGGCTGCTAACCAGAAGGTCAGCAGTTCAAATCCACCAGTCACTCATTGGAAACTCCATGGGGCACTTCTACTCTGTCCTATAGAGTCGCTATGGGTTGGAATCAACTTGAGGACAACAGGTTTGTTTTGTTTGTTTAGGACGGCTATAGAATCTCAGGTTGTAATGATTTTTTTCCCTCAGAATAGAAGATCCCAAGATGTTGTTTTGTCTTTTTCACTCCGGAAACGTTTAGGAACTTCTCTCTATCTTAGGTGTTCTGAAATTTCAAAATAATATGCCGACTGTGGTTCTTTTCCTTTCAGTGTGTCAGCTATTCAACTAGTCTCATCAATTCATAAGTCATGACCTACCGTTTGAGGTGTTTCTTTTTTTTTTATTGCCTTGGAAATGTCTTTCTTCTGTTCTCTCAGGAACTCCTATTATTTGAATACAAATTTCCAAGTTTGATTCTTTAATTTTCTTATTTTTTCACACCAATTTTCATATTGTTTGTTCTGCTTTATGGGAGTTTTTCTCAACAAGAAAGTTGAAACTACAAATGTGTCTATGGAATTGTTTTAAATTTTGGTATCATAATTTTATATGCCAGAGCTCTTTTTTATTCTCTGACACATCTTTATAGTATCTTTTTTGTGTTTTATAGATACATTTCTTATCGTATCCCTCTGAGAATATTAATTATAGATGTTTTAAGGTTTTATTCTTTTAGTTTTAGTGTTAATTTTCTTCTCCTTCTATTGTATTTTTCCGTTTACCAAACCCACTGCCATCTAGTTGATTCCGACTCATAGCGACTCTATAGGACAGAGTACAACTGCCCCATAGAGTTTCCAAGGAGAGGCTGGTGGATTCAAACTGCCGACCTTTCGGTTAACTATTTATTGTGCCACCAGGGCTTTTTTTCCCCCTTAGTTCCTTTTGTTCTCCTT